>NW_026125221.1:0-120505 GCF_943737965.1 Phodopus roborovskii | reverse complement strand
CTTACTGGAGAGACTGGTGTCCTACCCTGTAGGTCCTCCATCTTGACTCCCTCATATCCTCATAGTCCACCTATCTTTTCCCTATTGGCCAATAGTGCTTTATTCATTAAGGAGTATGAGAAACATATTTACAGAATGATATCTTTTGTCATCTCCTCTTTCTGTCTAAATAAAAAGAAGGGTTTTAACCTTAACATAGCAAAATATATCACACAACAGTTATCAAATAAGAATAATACTTAACAATATTTAGTCCATTAACATTTAGTAAGATTTAAGAAAATATTCCATCATCTATTCTATCTTTGTGACTCTAAAGTCTTATATGTAACTTATCTGTAATCCTAACTAAGAAAAATTATAATCACATAACCATTTGTCTTCAACTCCATTAAAGACCACAGAAGGATAGTATATAAACTCTAGAATGACAGAGACAACTCACTGCCTGGTCAGTCACCTGAAGTTCTGTAATGTTCCATCTTCAACCTATAGGGCATAGTGTGTCTAGCAAACTCCTCAGCAAGGAGGAAACTAAACTGTCCACTGGCTGGCAGTTTGTCCGACACTTTTTTCTGTCAATCACAGACATCTGTGGGAGACTCTTTCATGAAACGGGATCTGGGTAGCAATGTCCACCTTGAATCAGCAGTCACTTTTCTGTGAGTTCTGCATGTCCAATTTATACAGCATAAAGTCAAACAGTCCAGACAAGAGCAGTATCTTGTCTAAAAAGGCTAGTCTTGCCATGGAAGTAAACTTCCTTAACGCGTTTCTTCGATGTCAGCATCTTCGTTTCTGATGTAGGTGGTATTGCCAGGAGCATTTATGTCTCAGTAAGAAAAACCCTAAACCATTTTAAATGCCATATTCTGTAGGTCTTTGAGAGGTTTGAAGAATGCCTACTGATCTCAAATACATGCCTGTATATCTAGAAATCTTAACTAACTTAACTATAAGATCAGCTATCATAGGTACTATCAATAATCTGTGTTAAATTGCACATTACATTTCTAAATGAGCTATATGAATACAATACCTAAAAAAAGGAGAAATATACACATTTTCAAAATTGACCTTAAATTGTATCGATAAATGCAAATCCATTCCAAAACAAAACTATTCATATCTATACAATAATCCTCTTTTTACCTTTAAAGAAGTTGGTTGTGGTCATTAACCATTTACAACCTACCCCATTGAAACGAAAACAAATTGAAAGACCTACAGATATGGCATTTAAAATGGTTTGGGGTTTTCTTGACAGTGAGACATAAGTATCCTGGCAATACCACCTATATCAGAAGAAGATGGTCATCAGAAGAAACAACGTTATGAAGTTTACTTCCAATGTAGCATTAAATGAAAGCAGTTGGAACTAGATGGGGTATGTTGGGACTGGTTAGAACTGCCTCAAAGTCTGATATAGCTTTGTTGAAACATTGTCCACACCAAAAGATCCAAATATCATCAAATAAGATCTTTTTTTTCTTATCAAATGCTCTACCACATCTTACATCACTATGTTAAAATCACTTAAAATAGAGCTTAGTGATTGTGACTGTGAAAGTACAGTTTTCATGCAAACTGGTTTCTCCATGGAGAACATGGGAAACTTGTATTTTTATTTATTTATTTATTTATTTATTTATTTATTTTACACATCGATCCCAGTTCCCTCTCCTTCCTTCCTCCACTCTCTCTCCCTCCCCCTCCATGCCCCCCACCACCCCTACCATCCCACCGTACTCCTTTCCATCCCACTGCCCCACACCACAGGGGTGGGTCATGTCCCAGGAGGGTCAACAAATCTGTCAAGTCATTTGGAGTAGGCACTAGGGGTCCTCCTGCCTCTAGGTTGGTACGGTATCCCTCCATGGGGAATATGCTTTCAAAATACTTTTGTGCACTAGGGATACATCCTGGTTCCACTGTCAGAGGTCCCTTAGACTGCCCATGTTCAGGGGTTCTGAGTGGGTCCAATGCTGGCGTCTCAACTAGCCCTCTGGGGGCCCAGTAGCTCCTCCTTGTTCAGGTCAGCTGACTCTGTGGGTTTCTGAAGTCTGGTCTTGTCTCCTCTCTGCATCTAAATTCCACAGTTTGGCTCAGTGTTTAGCTGTGGGTGTCTGCTTCTATTTCCATCAGCTACTAGGTGAGCATTCTATGATAATAGATAATTGAGTCATCAGTCTCATTATCAGGGAAGGGCATTTATGGTAGCCTTTCCACTATTGTTCAAATTGTTACTTGGGGTCAGTCTTGTAGGTCTCTGGACATTTCTCTAGAGTCAGTTTGTCTTCAAACCTATAATGGCTCCCTATTTTTATGGTTCTCCCCTTCCTCTCTCATCTCTCCCCCCCCTCTCTCTCTCTCTCTCTCTCTCTCTCTCGTCTTTTCCTCCCTAGCTCAATCTTCCTAGTTCCCATGTATTCCTCTTCTCCCTTCTGCTTTCTCCTAGCTCCCTCTACACTCACTGCCCCCAACACACCCAATATGCTCAGGAGATCTTGTCCCTTCCCTTTCTATGAGGAAACTGTATAATCTCTTAGAGTTCTCCATGTATCCTAATTTCTCTGGCAGTGAGAATTATAGGCTGAGATCCTTTGCTCTATGGCTAAAATCCATATGTGAGTGAGTACAAACTATGTTTCTCTTTTTATGAACTGAGTTGCCTCATTCAGGTGGTTTCTTCAAGTTCCATCCACTTCCTGCAAATTTCAAGGTTCCATTGTTTTTGGGATTCTGCAGAGTAGTAGTATTCCATTTTGTAGATATTACACATCTTCTTTATCCACATTCTTCAGGGGGCACCTAGGTTACTTCCACTTTCTTGTTATTACAAATAATGCTGCTACAAACATAGTTAACCAGATGTCTTTGTTTCATGATGTGGATCATTTGGGTATATGCCTAAGAGTGGTTTTGCTGGGTCCTGTGGTAGAGCCAATTCACATTTTAGGCAGCAATAATTCTATCATTCAGAGGTTAAATGCTTGATATCTGTTGATTTCACCCAAGTTTGTAGGAGTGTTTATTTATTTATTTATTTCAGACTTCATGTTAACAGACCATGTGCCTGTCATTTAAATTCTTACTGGTAGCCAGTCCCCAGCTGTGTCTGTATTGCTCTTCCAGGTCCCTTTCCTATTCCAGGTGCAATGCTCAGCTGTGCTCTCCAATTCATCAGTTTGAGTGCCATGTCTCTGGGAACCTCCACATACAAACTCCATTGTAATTGTTTTCAAGTGTTGAGATTGTTAGATATCTTGCAGGTGTCAGGAGAGGCACCAGAGAATGGGTTGTGTGGTTTCTTTGCTCTTTTACCTGTTGACTGCAGTGGGGTTGTTACAATGAGTACTCACAGACAGGTCCAACTAGCACAAGCAGAGATGCATAGGTCATCAAACACTTGTAAAAAAAGGGGTGATTCTGGACATGCATATATGAGAAAAATAGCTTTTCTTAAAACATTTAAATGGCTTCTTGGAGCATGTTAGATGTGGTTTTTATTGCACTGTGGTTTCTCTAAATCTGATATTCTGTTTCTGAACTCCTATTTGTTCAAAATAAATGTATCATTACTGTTATGGTATGTGGTGTCAGGTGGGACCTTTGCAGATACCATGGCATAGAGGGACAAACACACCATACAGGCAGAATTTATAAAGAGAGAGACAGAGAAAAAGACAGAGATACAGAGACATAACTGACTCTTCAGAGAAACAGTGGAAAGAGAGAGTGGAAATAGGCTGAGCTCTTTCTCTCTCGCAGTTTTTCAAGACAGGGTTTCTCTGTATTCCTGGTACTTGCTCTGTAGACCAGGATGGACTCAAAGTCACAGTGATCCTCCTGCCTCTACTTTCTGAATGCTAGGATTAAAGGCATGTGCCACTAACACCCAGCACATCCAAGCTGGTATCTTAAAGAACCTCCTGTACCTGCACAGAGCTAGGGTACTGCTTTGCCATGCTTTGAAAGGTAACACATTGTGCCAGGTCCCCAAGGGATGGGGGCCAAGTTATGCCTGGATGCTAACAACATCCCCTTTGATTTCAAGTTCATTGAATAATGTTTCTCTCCTCTGGTGATGAGATAAAATTTTGATGGAAATGTCTGTATCAGAGAAGTTTCTGTCTTAAGATATTATAGAAGGCCTCTATGGCAGGGCAAGACAATGCAAAGTTCAGGACAGATCTGAACTGGTTGCAACTGGACTGGGGTAGGTTTCTGCATCTTGTATTTTTGGGAAGCCATTTCAGGTTTAACAGAATTTGATCTCCTTGATGGAGAATACCATGGAGAATTACCTGCCTCTATTCTGAGTGGTCATTTCTGGTGGGCTATTCATAACATTTGATATAATTAAAATAGTTATTTTCCCTCTCTCAATCTCTTTTTTGCTCCTACCAGCACCCTTCTTCTTAACAAATCCTCCTACTTTCATATCTTTTGTTGCATGAACCACAGTTTAATTAGAATGACTTACCTGAGTGTGGGTGTGAGGGTGTTTAGCAAGGACAACTATCATTAGCTCCACCATTGAAGAAAATGGCATGCCCTCCTCTAACAACTCTTAACTGTCAGAAATTTCAAGGGGGAAAAAACGGTCCCCAGAGGCATTCTTGTTTGTCAGTATTAAGTATCAAGAGAAAAGTCATTGAGAATCCATGGCCTGTTCTGAGAACTCATTTTGTTTTTCCCTAGTCAACTATACATTTCCAAGCCTAAACGTCTACATTTTACAACCTCCAAATGATGAATGACTCAGTGAACTTAACCAGTGGTTATTTCAAAACCCTCATGATCCATTACTTCCCTCAGAGACTCACCTCTGAACATTGATTGCCCTAGCGATGAAGTCCTCAGCACAGAGCCATTGAGGACATTTTATATTTGAACCACAACTGAGCCAGAAGTAATAGTTGTCATCTGTGACATGTCCCAAACTTGGGTAAACAAAGAAATGTAAGAGAATATTCTTTATCAACATGCTGATCACTAACTAAGCTCTTGTAACTTGATAGGATTAGCACAGCAGAAGATTGTGTTTTGAGATGACATTTCTTGCCCTCCCTCAATGAAAGGAACAACAGAAAATTTTCTTCTCAAACTCAACTGTAATTTTATTAAGGGACAATGAGAAAGTGTGTGCATATGTAAATAAATAATACTGTTGTTGGCATATTAAAAAAGTAAGAATTTTAATTGGTAAACTAATGCTATATTAATTTTCAATATCACTGGGCTTCCAAGGAAATTCATTGTAATTTATTTTTAATTAATATGCCATTGTATACAAGCATTGCCCCAAAGAATAGTATACCATTTCTATTTTAAAGTTAATTAAAGCTATTGCCGTCTTAAAAGCTCCAGTTTCCCATTGAATTTGAAAGGGCAGATATAATTAATTGTAATTTCTTACCTATAGAGCTATAAATGTCATTTCAATCTACTGTTGATTGTTGATTTTAATCAGTGTTTCTTTATCTATATTCAATTGGAAATCACATACTAAGTAAATGTCGGTTTCAATCAGAATAAGAACAGGCTGTAAAAAAATCTATGAACTAGAAATTTCACTCTCTCACATTGAAATTAATAAGCTTGAAAGCAGAATATGAAGAGACTGGATATATATATATATATATATATATATATATATATATATATTCATGAAAATATAGTCTAAATCAATAGATAAAACAGTATATATTTATTGTATGTGTCTGTGCCATGGTGCTTGTGTATAGATCAGAAGCGACTTTTGGCAGTCAATTCTCTGATTCTACTATATGAGTATATGAGTACCAGAGTTTCAGATGGGTATTAGCCACCATGTGGTTGCAGGGAAATGAACCTGGGTCCTTTCCTCTTAACCTCTAATACATCTCTCCAGCCTCAGAAAGTGTTTATTTTGACTTACAATTTAAGAGAATACAGTTCATCTTGGTGGGAAAACATGGTGGCTCAGTAGGAGGTTGTTGGTCATACTGTATCTAAAGTAAGAAAGCAGAGTGAACAGGAAGTTCTGCCAGGCTATATAACCTCAAGGCTACTTCCCAGTAACCCACTTCCTCCAGCATGGATTCACCTCCTAAAGATTATAAAGAATCCTAGTAGTACTAGCAGCAGGGAACCCAGTGTTCAAATAAATGAGCTTAGGGGACAATTAACATTCAAGTCACCTTAGCTGGCCATCTGTGCCAAGAAGCAACTAGTCAGAGAAATCCCAGTATCACCAGACTCTGCATGACTCTGTAACTGTCTTGAAGGTTTCCCTGACCAATACTAGCTAGCACGCTGACACATTGTGATTATTAGCCTTCCATCCCTCTGAGAGACCCTGTGGTCAGCAGTGTTCTTTAGTAACTAATAATTGAAGTTAATTTTCAGTGTTTTTTTTTTTTTTAAGACTTGAAAATCCGAGTCTCTTCTGCAGGCCTGGAAGAGAGGTAGGTATCTGGTAACCGTTAGTTTATGACAACACATCAAAGCATAGGGATGCCCATACATAGCAGGCATAGACCAAAGCAGTAGGGGATCCCACCTCAAAGAACATTCAACAAGGAAGCTAATTAAATAATCATCATAATAAATAGAATCAAGGGCAGAAATAAAGAAGAGGAGAATTTGGTGAACAGAATGGGGGTACAGGGGGTGTGTCCCTGGCAAAACATAACAGGGCTTAGAGAAATTCTGTGATGGGGATGAAGTTTGGTTCCTAGTGTATGGAAGTTCTCCATGAGAAAGAATATCATCTAAAGTTGACTGCAGAACTTACAGAAGCAGAATCATGGTTGTGATTTGGGGACTGAAACCAATCCTTTTGGTTATAGGAAAGATGTTTAGGAAGCTATAAGGCCTCTGGTCACTACTCAAAAGGAGTCTATAATTCTCTGAGTTTCTAACTTGTCTTCTGTGCCACTGGAACAATGAGATAAGGAAGTTGACAACAGTGAAACAGGACGAGCTGAAGCTATTAATCATGAAACCTGACACTTCATAAAAGAAAGTGAAGCTGGGGGGAGGATCAACAGCGAGAATGTGCTGTCAGTTGATGAGGGCCAAACCTGCCGCTTCATCGAATCAGCAAATACCCTTTAAAGTTCCAGCAAGACTTAGAGAATATGCCTGTGAAAAGAACATCAAGGAAAGAAAATTCCTGTTTTATTTCCCAAGATCAGAAGAATACTCTTTTGGAAATAGCAGTTTTGTCTGCTACTATAGAGTTGACACTTGCTTTAGAAAGACAAATTGTCTTTCCTTAGTAGAAATTGATATTGACTTTGGACATTCCTGAACTCCTTGGTGGACTTATAGCTCAAAGTTTATGCGGTTTCATTCTTTGCTTGCTCAACAGTTCAATAGTTTTCACCCATCACATTTAGTAATTCCATTTGCTGAGTGAAATATGATATAAAGTTCACAGTTCATACACAGTGTTTGAACTGTTTCAGGTCTTCCCTCCCCTTGTGACTTATCTACAGTTAAGCTGATGTGGCCTCATAGGTTTTAGTTGACTTTGGAGCACTTGTCTTTATAGTTTCAACAATAATTGCAATACCAGTTTTGCATAAATCCACCAATAGCCCATGTTTTTCCAACATGGTTAATATGTTAATGAATACTATATGAAGTAAATCACTCATTTTATTGGATAAATATCCATTAAATCATTTCATTGATGAGCCATAAACACATGACTGCACTTGAGTTCTCTGTTAAAAATTATTTCAAGGGGTGAAAATAGCATTAGTAGGACTAGATAAGAAAAATCCAACTCTCTTTGAACATATTATTTGATCATCTAGCTCATTTTTTTCAGCTTTCAGGCAAAAATCTATCACTCCAAATGTCTTTTTCTACACACAGGCATGAAATCTAATCAGGTTCCCTTGTAATTGAACAAGCATGTGCATCCTGTGACATTAATGTACTTTCATACACTTTGACCTTAAAAGCCATTCCTTAAAGCAACAACACACATAAATATTTATGATCTCAGTTATTGCATGTGGAAAATGCTCTACTGACTTTGGTAATTATTGCATCACTACCTGGCATTTTTAGTTTGTGTTATGTAAATGTTGCTGAAGGAGTAAAGCATGAAGGAAAACAAGGTTCCAGATGATAAAATCAGGTCTGGGTAAATTATCTATGAAATAAAGCTATTTATAACATTTAGAATAGTTTCTTCATTTGCAGAAAACATATAGTTGCTGTGAATATGTCTTAGACTAGGTTTTCCAAGGATAAAGTACAAGGACGAGCTCACAAAGTGTCTTAGCTGGAAGGTAGTCCTAGGAAGAAAGTGTCTTTAATGAAGAATTGAGTGATCCAGCTGTATCTGAGGGTACTGGCCTCAATCCCATTTGAAATTCTAGAAAACATGTGTTGCGGTTTGGCTGTATCTCTTTGCAAATCTGAAACTGAATTTAAAGGCTAATGAGGCATTGTTGAAAGGCACCAGGTGTCCAGGATATCATGGTCAAGAGTTACCCATCCTCATAAGTGATATCAACATTTTTACAGAAGAGGCTTTGTGCAGGACTTTATTTCTTCCTCTGCCACAATCTGTCAAGTGAAGACACCTAGAAAGTGCCAGAATCATCCCTTCTTACAACTCTTAAGACTGCTACAACTTGGAGAATGTTGAACATGAACATGAAAGGATATAGGAAAGTGAGCATCCAAACAAAACAAAACAAAACCAACCTAGTCCTTCAGAGCCATTGTGCACAACAGCCAGAAGCAGGGTGCATCCAGCGATTATACAAGGAGGACAAATGGGAGACTGGATTTAGTGAGCATTTGTCCCTCTCCAGGTGCTGGTGCCTTGATTTTGGACATTTTACCCTCCATAATGAGAGACATAATGTATGTTCAATAATTAAGCTCATATGTGAGAAAGTTTGAGATTCACTGATGTTCTCAACCAGACATTGTCACTCGCCATTCTCTCACATATTGATCCCTTTACTTTTCACAGTCGAATCACTCCATAAACTTTGCTTGTTTGGAGGTCAATGGATTGCATCCTAATCCATTGCTGTTATCATGTCCTAGAACCTAGTTCTGACAATGCTGTCAAATCATTTTCTAACTTCACCAGTTTCCTTGGCACTAAACATAAATAAAAAAACATGAAAAGTGTTTTCAAAAGTTGTTTAACACATGATTTTATAAAAAATCAAATGTATGTTTGTGCACGTCTATTTTGGTACTGGAAAATTAAGACAGATTAAAAGTAATGATTACTTAATACCATCACTTTTGACTTCCCTAGATTAATTTTATACCTATGCCTATATGTGTTTGTTCATAAAATTAATGTACATGTTTATATACCTATGTATCTTTGAATATAGTCGTACTGAACACATTACACTGAATTTTATATTTTACTATCTACTAGAATATTGTGAGTGTTCTTCAAAGTCAGGATGTGTATATTTACATTACTCACCAAAATGACAGCTTATCTTTCAGAAATTTATTTGTGGGAAAATAACACAAATCACCATAATTTCCAAATTTTTGTAGCATAAAGGAACTAAATGCGTTTTTTTGTACAGTCAAAGAAAATCCAATTGCCTATGAATCATCTGTTTATGAATTGATTTAGAAGCCTGGATATTCCACTTGTGACTTTGCCATTCTGACCCAGGGTTACACTTTGAACCTTTTCCAGGAGTAGCTGTCAGACTGGGCCATGGGGCAAGAGGAGATGGAGCTTTCTCTACGTCAAGTCTGATGTCTATCACCAGCTTTACAACTGGTGGACAGAGATAGATAAAATAAGCTACCAAACAAAGGGAAGGCATGACTGGTTCTATCCCAGTTAGCTTCTGCTGTGTAGGCTATAAATGTACTTTTATGTATCCATTATCTGTTTTTGTATATGCCTTTTATTTTTATATGATTCATATTACTACAGTGAACATAAAGACACAAATGCCCATGAAGGCATACTGGCTGTTTAGTTGATCATTGATTGTTCTTGAACCAATGGAATTGATGCACATATTGGAATGGCATGATGGTCAGCCTCTAATCCCAGTTTGTATGGGACGAGGAAAGAAGGTCCAGAAACAAAGCTGAGGTCAACTTCTGGTCTCCATTCTCTCTCTCTCTCTCTCTCTCTCTCTCTCTCTCTCTCTCTCTCTCACACACACACACACACATACACACAATCCCTCAAGAATGTCTTCCACTTGTCTCCATGCAAAGGCAATTTTCTATTCATTTTTAATTTACTTTTTATAATCTTGAACATTAGTGTAATATTTGCCAAAGTAAATATTGGAAATTTTGAAAAATTTATAAAGTATAAGAAGGAAGCTTTATCCTATTTTTACTTTTATAATAATCTCTTTCCATTTGTAAATATTTAAAGACAACATTTCTGCACCATTTTCAAAAGCCTGTATAATGCACTGGACATGTTTAACACTTTCATCTGAATTGTACTTTTCATTAAATAATCAGATCCTCTTAGCTTATAATTATGCATTTTGCTTAAGACTTAACATATGCTGAGAATTATGCTTTATGGAGGTAATTGATATGATTGTAATGGTGATTTGGTACTGGAAATGTGTTTTATTTTTAACATACAAAGGCTAATGACAGGATAAGGTATATTTGAATCATGGTCAGGGTTAGTCACATATTTATAATAACTGGTTTTTATACATGACTGTCCTGATTACACTGAGAAAAAGCATCTATTTTGAAACCAAGCAAATCTTTCCTTCTTTCCTTCTTATGTCTCTTTACTTTTACAGAATATTTTAGTACTTAATATATACTGAGATATTATATACATGTTTCTTAAGTAGTATAAGGCAGTATTGTCCCTAGAAGTTTGGATTTCACATTATTTTATGGTTTACTACTTTTATTATATTTAATTATTGTGTGTGTGTGTGTGTGTGTGTGTGTGTGTGTGAGAGAGAGAGAGAGAGAGAGAGAGAGAGAGAGAGAGAGAGAGAGAGAGGATCATGACATGCAGCTCTTGTGGAAGTTAGGGAATGATTTTCAGAACTCACTTCTTTCCATAGTATAGGTCCTGGGAATGAACTTGGGTTGTTGCGTTGTCAGGCTTGGCAGCAGGCACCTCCATCCACTGAGATATCTTGTAAACCCTGAATTCAATATTCTAATTATTGAAGAAAATAAATGTGAATATATACTAGAGATGTGTTTGTGTTTTCAGATGGTAAGAAGGAAGGTGTGAGCATTATTAAATTCACTGTGCTGTATTCGTTTTCATTTAACAAGAGACTACAAGGATGATATGTGATTTTAAGAGTACAGCTCAATAACACCAGCTTCTCTGGCTGCTCTCTTTTGTGGGGGCATTTGTAAAGTAGGAGTAGGTTCTTCCACCATGGTTCAGAGAGTAGCTCGATGAGACCCCAATAACATCTGGGAGCAGGACAAAGAGAATCCTGTTGTCTTGATCCAACCTGGTCCCCTCTCTTGGGGCAGGTAATGAGACTATCATGAAGCAAAAGTACTGAGGAGACCTAGAGAAGATGAAAAGGAAGAGTTTTGTATCAGGACTATGATACATTCAAGGAATTAGCAAATGGATAAATCCAAAGCAGCTGTTCCAACTTTGCCTACAGACACCCGTGATATGGGGCATCCACTTGCAAAGATAATAACAGAGAAAAAATTCAATGTGAGCATTATAATGGATGGCCTCTGTCTCATAATCAGTTGGGAATGCAGAGTCTAGAACTCAGTTAAATTGCTTATGGAGAAGGCTAAAATTGTGGGTGTCAATTGTAAATCACTGGTGATTCTGTGCCTGTGGATAGTGGTGTAGTGTGAAGATTGAACAAAAATAAAAGAACCCAAAGTCTTACCAGGAGAAACTGTGATAGGAGTGACAGAAGAAGGAGGAAGATACATACTGAGGATGAAACTCCAGGAAAGACTCTCTTACGAAAGTCAAGAAGAGGCAGTAGTTACAAGGCACAATAAGGTAAGACATTAACTAGAATAATTTTGTAAGAAAGGGGTATACTCCTCCACTGTTGGTCGGAGTGCAAACTCCTACAGCCACTTTGGAAATCAGTATACCAGTTCCTCAGGAAAATGGGAATCAGTCTACCTCATGATCCAGTAATTCCACTCTTAGGCATATACCTAAAAGATGCACATTCATACAACAAGGACATCTGTTCAACTATGTTCATAGCAGCATTATTTATAATAGCCAGAATATGGAAGCAACCTACATGCCCCTCAACTGAAGAATGGATGGAGAAAATGTGGTACATTTACAGCAGAAAAACAAACAAACAAACAAACAAAAAAGACAATAGAATGTTGAGATTCACTAGCAAATGGGTGGTACTAGAAGAAACCATCCTGAGTGAGGTAACTCAGTCACAGTCACAAAAAAGACAAACATGGTATGTACTCACTCATGGATTTTAGACATGGAACAAGGATTACCAGCCTCCAATTCACACCACCAGAAAAGCTAGGAAACATGGAAGACCCTCAAAGAGGCTACACGGTCCCCTGGAGAAAGGGAAAGGGACAAGATCTCGCAAGCAAATTGGGAGTATGGGGGAGGTGGGGGTTAGGAAGAAGAGGAGGGTAGAGGTGGGGACTGAGCAGGAAACTTGAGTCATGGAAAAAATAGAGCATACCATAATAGAGGGAGCCATTATAGGTTTAAAGAGAAATCTGGCACTAGGGAAATATCCAGAGATCTACAAGAATGACCACAACTACCAATCTAAGCAATAGTGGAGGAGGCTACCTTAAATGCCCTTCTCCAATAGAAGATTGATGACTACCTTATATGGTATCCTAGAGCCTTCATCTATCTGATGGAAGCAGAAATAGACACTCACAGCTAAACACTAAAACAAACTTAGGGAATTCAGTTGCAGACAGGGAGG
Source organism: Phodopus roborovskii (assembly GCF_943737965.1). NCBI lineage: Eukaryota > Metazoa > Chordata > Mammalia > Rodentia > Cricetidae > Phodopus > Phodopus roborovskii. Next base: position 107,579 of record NW_026125221.1, on the reverse strand, counting down.
AGTGATGAGCAAAGGAGTCAAGATCAGGCTGGAGAAAACCACAGAAACTGCTGACCTGAACAAGGGGGAGCTCATGGACTCCAGTCTGATAGCTGGGAAACCAGCATAGAACTGACACAGATTCCCTGAATGTGGTGTTAGTTGGGAGGCTGGGCAGTCTATGGGTCCTCTGGTAGTAGATCAGTATTTATCCCTAGTGTATGAATGGACTTTGGGAGCCCATTCCACATAGAGGGGATACTCTCTCAGCCTAGACACTTGGGGTTGGACTGGGCTCTGCTCCAAATGATACGACAGACTTTGAAGACTTCACATGAAAGGTCTCACCCTCCCTGGGGATCAGAAAGGGGATGGATGAGGGTTGGTGGGGGGATCAGGGGAGGACAGAGGGTGTGTGAACTGGGATTGATATGTAAAACAAGCTTGTTTCAATTTCAATTTAAAAATATTATATAAAAATTCCCATTATGTTTAGAATACAGAATATTTATGTTCCACAGTAATGAAAAGGTGATGAGATAATTGGAGACAAGAATTAAAACCTAAATGAGGAACATGCATACATGTTCCAAATATAGACTCTATACTACCTATATCTATATATTATGGTAGAAGTCATAGTGAACACGGATTAATAATGATATATAAGAGATCATTTGGCAGACCTTACTAGATACACACAAATCAATTGTCCCCTCAAAGAAGACAGTCTTTAGATATGAGGTCTGTGAGCCATCCTTACAGTTTCTGTGCCAGCAATTTTACTCTTCACTCTACGAATCTGATGAATTCTTGTACTAATGTTTCAGCTCTGTACACATCACATGATTTAGCTGTATGAAAACATCTTTATGGAAACCATTACCTTGTAAAATGAATACTGAACAAACAAGAGAAATTCAAGCTAGGGAGGTGGTTCAGTCAGTAACAGAATTTCTGCATATGAATGAGAACTTGTGTTTGTACCTCCTTTTTATACAGAGGCTGTGCATGCTCTGTGGTATTCCCTTTACCACATCTCCTCCAAACATTAAAGCACTAGGAAAACTATTTCAGGAGTTAAGACACTACTCAGTGGTAGAGCTACTGTCTAAAATGCATATGAAAGTATTGTTTTCCATTTCATAAATGGAGACTGTGACATATGCTCCTGGAGATGGTGTCTCCTGGTGTCTAAGCTCTGGTGTTCATGGAATAATCCTAGTTCCTATTACTGTCCCATCATTCTATCTCATTTTGTTTAACTTATATTTACTAAACATTTTATGATATATTTATCTTTGAATTCCAGAATAGATTTGTCTCATGGTGAACAAATGAGATAACAGAAGATGGGACCAAGAGAAGCTAGTTCATGACATCTTAGAATTATCCATTTGAGAAAAGTGTGTCTAATATAGAGTTGGACAGTGGGGATGGTAGGTGGAAAATCAGTTTAATACCTACAGTTTTCTTAATTAAGTATCTGAGAAATCTAATAAACTGATATTTTTTGTATACAAACAAGGCTGAAAAAAGGTTATGATTCCTGGACTCAAATTCTAACTTACAGAAGGCATATGACCCAAGTAGATGGCTAACCTATAAGTTATAGCTATTAGGATGATATCCCAAATGGCTACTGTGCATACTACAATAGTCACACATGGAGACCATATGGGGAAAATATGATTTATTTGTTTGTTTAGTGCTGAAATTTATAACGTTGTCTTTGTAGAATTGCTAGAAATTGACATTTTTAATGAAATAAGGGGTTATTAATAATTGGACACAAGCAGCACTAGTCACACAGTAAGCTCCTGCCCACACATTTTTCTATATTCAAATTTATTTTGAATTTATTATATCATTTTCTAATATAGTCCAATTCATTTTGTAAAGTGTATCCATTACAAACCAAGATGAATATTTTTCTATGGTTATCTAGATTTTATATTTGAAATAGAAAACAACATTTAACTCTTCAAAAAAGAGTGGCAAGTCAAGGACTGGAGAGATGGCTCAGAAATTAGGACCAAATATTGCCCCTTCAGAGGACCTGAGTTTGATTCCTGTATCAGGTGAGCTGGCTAACTACAGTCTGTACATAAGTAGGGCATGCATATGTGTGTACGCGAGAGCGTGTGTGTGTGTGTGTGTGTGTGTGTGTGTGCGTGTGCGTGTGCGTGTGCGTGCGTGCGTGCGTGTGTGTGTGTGTGTGTGTGTGTGTGTGTGTGTGTATGTGTGTAATGCCCTCTTCTGGCCTCCCCAGGCACTGCACAAATGCATATGTACACAGATAACCACAGACAACTGAAATTTCAAAATAACTTTCATCCAAAAAGAATAAAGTGATCCAGGAGTAATTAGCCCTAAAGTGACAGTCAGAAGTTATCTTTTAATCTTCAAAAAGGTCTTGCAACCTCCACTATTGAATTATATCTAAACTCTGTAGCAAGTTTCCCTCAGCCCCCTAACTTTTCTAAGAATTGAACAAGCATCATTTATACAAAAGAGAGTTGCAGAAAGAGACTCACACCTGATTGTTCTCAGTGGAAAGGTGTCTTTCTTCTTTATAGTTTTACCTTTGTGAGAGAAGTGAGTCTCAGACTCTACACTGTCAGCCATTGATCACCATGGGTGATGTAATTTAAAATCAAGTCACTGACACACCAGAATCATAGTACCCTAGGAATTTCACTTCTCTGTGACATGGAAACTGTGTGCCATAAAACCTCTCTATGCCCCATCATCAAATGGAATTATAGACTTTATATGTTTCTAAATAATCACATTATGCTCATCCTGTTCAACTCAACTTTCTTTTGCTAACCTTCTAATAGTTTCTGTAACTCAGTTCCAGACATGTGGAAGAAACCAATGGAGAGGAGGTCTCTATTCTAGATACGCAAACATGACCTAGGGGGAGGAGAGTTTGGGTATGAGACTTGAGGAGATCATTTTTATTCTTCTCTTGGATTAAAGATCAGGTCGCCTTCACAAGACAATTTTTCTAAAATGTGGTGTAGCAGTGTGAGAATCTAGTTTGGCGGAAGGAAACATTCATAACTCATGAGTTCTCTAGAGACTGCAATGGCTGGCATAAAGGGCCTGGCTCACCTTTCTGTGTATAAATTAGGAATTCCTGAGCTTTCAGTATAAAGTTGCTATGAACAGATTTATTTCAATTTGGAGCCATTGACATGCTAACTAGAATCCATTCTTTATCCAACAAAAGTTTAAATAGGTTTTGAAAAAATATAAACACATTTCCTCTTCCACATTTTTACTAGGAAGGTTTCACTTTGTGAGAAAATCAGCATTTAAAAATATTTCAGGTTATTAAATGTTTGTATTTTAGAAATCCTTATAAACTTTGGGATTTGGCCAAAAAAATATTTATAATTTCTAGGGTTTATTGAAGGCTGTTCATACAAAGTATTAACTCCCAATGCAATGATGTTAGATTATAGGAAATGAGAGGGAGGAAACAAACTTTAAGTAAAATCAATTTTCATCATCTTGTGGTCAACTTGACTTTTCCTAAAACAGCATGAATCCTCTTGGAGAGAGAAATATTTTAATTTTCTTAACTCACATTAACATTCAGTTATGATGATCCAACCTGTCCCACCACCACCAGAGTTTTGCTCCCATTCTATGATGTGTGTTTGTTTTATTTTGTGAAGAGAAGTGTGAGAGACTGTCAATATTGAATGGGGGGACTGTCTAAATGCAAGCTGATTTTTTAAAAATACAGATTGCTCACATAGAGCATGCAATTACAAAACATCTCAGTGTCAGTCAGGGTCTTGCTGTTCTGCCCTGGCTCATCTGCCTGTTATCTTGTGCAGGAAAGAAGTTAACTAGTCAAATTCCGTATCTGAAGCCTTCTGGACTCTCTTTTTGCATCCTTTTGGTTCAGACTCCTTTTCACTTAACTTGAACAGCAAAGTCCCTTACATCTTCCACTTCCTCCCTCCTCTTGTTTTCCTTCCCTTCCACTTCTTTCTATATTCCTTCGTTTTCTCTTCTCCACCTCTCTCGTTTCCTCCTCAATCTTCCTTTCTTTTAATACTGTGTCCCTATGTAGCACAGGTTGGTTTTGAACTTCCAAATCTCTCCTTACTAACGTCTCAAAGTGCTGGGATTATACGTGTCTTCCACAAATGCCTAGTTTCATCTTTTCTAAATAATAATGACTTCAATAATCAAACATTTTAATTTCTAAGAGTATATTTTTCTATTCAGGTGACCCATTAATTTCTTATGTTTATCACATTTTTAGCATGTTACATATATTGAATACACCATGGTTAAGGATTTTCCTTTTGCTATCTTGATGTCTTTGTCTTAATTAACATGTAAAACAGAAAATAATTTAGGGAGATAAATTTATTGAATAATCACCAACAAGAAGAGGTTTGTTGTTTTAAACAACCTGTTTACCAAGTCACCAAGAATAGCAGTATCTTTTTCTAAACTTATGCCTAAACAAAATCAAAATTCACATATGATAAAATGTGATGGATTTTCTTCTTGGTAACATTGTATCTTGAGAAGGTGAAATAAAGGTATTCAGGAAAAATTATATATAAATACATCCATATAGGTATATATTTAAAATAATTGTGTGTATAATATGTAAATGTATGCCTAAGTATGTATATATATATATATATAAACAATTGTATGTGGATAATTGTGTATATATATGTATATATGCATAAAAGCAAGCATATTCTTATGAAATATAGTGAATTAACTGCTTTATTTTCCCTCCATCTCCTGTATATTCTCCAGTCCCTGTCCCCATTTCACCATCTCACTGGGATTACAGATACACACTTATGCACCAGTGTGTCTAGATGTGTGTGTAGAAATTATAAAACATTTTTAAAGTAATATTATTCTACTTTCACTATTAGGTACAACAAGCATAAATGATTTTCAAAAGAAAGATACTTAAATGTATATAAAATATTTAATTATTTTGGAGACAGGGAAGGAAAATCTGAGTCTTATCAACAGAACCAAATGTGGAAGATAATAATCTTCCTAAATTTTTCTCTTCATCTAAGTTCTCATAAGTTCTCATTTAAAAAATAAGCAGAAAACAAAGTCAGATCTAAAGAACGTTCAGTGTAATCATATCAATATATATATCAAAAAATGTGGGACTATATAAATCTTATCTAACTTATATATGCATATGCTTTGTAAGTTTAAAAATTTATTTAATACCAATGTCATAAATGTAGCATATTTAATTCCAGAAGGATTTTAGGCATGTGCCTTGGCTGTTTAGTCCTTTTGATTTTATGACTAATGATGTTTTACTTTATTTCTTAATAAACATGAGATATTTGTTGGACTTCAAGACCACAACATCTGCAACTTATTGTATCATGAGTCCTTAGACACCATCTTTGCATGCTTCATGTAGTGGTGTGTGTGTGTCTTATCTTTGGTATCTTTTTGTACTCAAATTTCTCCTTTTTTATATGGACACCAGCATGGACTAGGGATCCCCTAGGAGAAGACTTTGCTTCAGCTTTACTGGCAGAAAGACCCTTTCTAAAAATGCAGCTGCCTTCTGGGGTACTAGGTACTAAGGCAACAGTTCTCAAGCTGTGGGTTTCACCTCCCTTGGAGTTGAACAACCTTTTCACAGGGGTTGCCTACAACCACCAGAAAACATAGCTATTTACATTATGATTCATAATAGTAAAAAATTACAGTTATGAAGTAACAGCAAAAATAATTTTATGCTTGGGATCACTATAATAGGAGGAACTGCATTTAAGGGTTGCAGCATTAGGAGGTTGAGAACCACTGCTGTAAAGGGGTTGACTGTTTCTGGATTTTGTGCTTAAATTATAGCTAACATATTTGTAGGTGTTTTCTATTCATCAAATATTATGGAAAATAATGCTCAAATTAAATAGTTTTAAGAAAATTACATTTGACAAACTAAGTAAAAATAATGAAAATACATCAATTATTATAGTCACTAAAGTTTATTATACAATATACAGTTGGCCACACCTATAGTCCCATTAACTTGGTAGACTGAGATGGGAGGATCACTTGAGCCCATGAGTGCAAAGTTAACCTAGACATAATGGAATCTCATAACAACAACAAACATCAGAAACAAACAAACAAAAAATATAGGAAAATATAGAATAGTTCATCTTCTCCTCATCATCATCATTACCAGCAGCAGCAGCAGCAGCAGCAGCAGCAGTGTATTAGCATTTTAAATAAATAGACCTATTTTTCTATATGTGTGAATGTACTGCCTGTATGTATATGTGTGTACTATGTACATGCCTAGTGCCTGAAGAGAATGAAGAACATTAGATACTCTGTAATTGTAATTCCAGATAGTTGTGAGCTTCCATGCCGGTGCTCAGAGCAGCTGAACTCAGGTCTTCTGAGAGAGCAACAACTGCTCTTTACCACTAAGCTATTTCTTCATCTCCTAATACTTAATTTTTTAAGTGTGTGTAGATATAGGGGGAGTTGTATGTGTGCATGCAGTGTTTATAAAGGCCAGAAACATGCATTGGATCCTCTGAAACTAGAGTTACAGCTGCTTCCTGAAGGAGCAGCATGTGTGTGTGTGTGTTTAAATGTTGAGTCTTCTTCCCAGCCCCTTTTGACTTTTCTATAAAAGGCCAGATAAACTCCTGTTCTAGAGCTCATGATCCCTACAATCTTCGATACGTTACTCAACTTTGCTGTTAACACTATGAAAGGAACCACTGGTAATATTGCTGTATAACAACAAAACTTTATTTGTAAGAGTAATGGTAATTGGTGATGGATTTGGTGTGTGAGCGGTATTTTGCTATCTTCTAACATAGAGTTTGTACTCACTTCTGCATGCCGTTGATTCCTTCATATATATCAACACTTCTAGAGACTTCAAATGCACTTTATTAGATATTTGTTTATAGCCCCTAATATCATTGTTGTTTGTTATCAGAAGCAATATTATTTTTTTTCAACATTTGCTTGTCAAAATACCCCTAGTCTTACAGATGAGACAATGGTCTTCACTCCTTTCCTATTTTTCTTTGATGTTAAATGCTGTCAACTGGGTCTTACTAATATAATTACCTGTTTACCTTCAAGCTTGTTTGTATTTTCTTCAACTTCCCCATTCCCCTACATTGTGGGCCTATAGGTCCCCAGTAAGAAAAAGCAGAGCACACTCATTTTGTTGTAAACAAATGCAGAATACCCTGGAATAGTCTCACTGCATGTCAAGACAAAGAGAGAGTGGGTCCACAGAGAGTCTGAGTTTCATGAGGCTCTGTACTCTGTACTGGGCTTCTGTCCACCCTGACATTGCATCCTCTGGCTAGGACTTGTATTTGTGTTTTGGCTTGAACTGAGAGACTCTTATTTCCTGCAAGGCAATTCCTCTGCCTTTTAACATTCTCCCAGCAGAAAATAATTAAAGAAGCTTGTATTTCCTATGAATAATAACTGAGATCATTCACTCTCAGGTCTGATGAGATGGGAATGTGTTGTGGAGAAAACTGGGACTGTAGCTCCTGAACTCTCTTTCCAACCCCAGGAAATAGGCTATACAAAGACCAGTGTATATACATGTACATATACATATACATATACATATACATATACATATACATACAAGTAACTCCAACCGCTTGGCTCAACAGATCAGTTTGAGAGAAGAATGGCCAGAGGCCTGTTGAAACTTTAATATATGAATTCATTTATGATCTTTTCCTTTTGTATTTGTTGGGCAACTTTTAAAGTAGGCGAAAGATAAATGGTAAGCTCTCATATTAGAAAGAGTATTTACATTCAAGAGTATTTGGGCTATAAAAATTAACCTTGATGTATGAGAGGAAATGCAAATTTCAATGGGATGGAATGGGCCTGGGAAGAGCTGGGGGAAGGGAGATGAACATGATCAATACATGTTTTATGAAAACCTAAAAGAACAATAAAATGCATATATTAAACCAAATACACAAATAACTAATTAAACTTCCCTAAAACCTATTCCTGGGGAGAATGAAATATTTTCATACCCTAATGTTAAGTCTCTCTGCTGACACATTAATCCAAATCAAGCTAAATTAAAAATAAAGGGCCAGACTTATTGGTAAAATGTTCCTAGGTGATTTTCCTGACCCCTACCCCAGAGATGAGGCAGGAAGAGGAGGGGGACCATCACACACACACACACACACACACACACACACACACACACACACACACACACACACACACCGTCATTCTCCAGGAGGCAGTTTAAGTACTCTGTAGGCACAGTCTTGAGTCGTTCTCAGGGGAGAAGCCTGTGCTTGTCAGGCTTTCTGAAGGTGAGATAAGGGGGTGGGGATGGAGGGCTGAGGTAGAGCTTCCACCCAAACAGAGAAAATATCTAAATGATTTAATATGTTCATCCCTGACAAAAATGGTTACAATATAAAACTAAATAAAAATAAACTCCTAAAATTCAAATATATTAACACATATTTGTGTATTATGTGCCAATTATATAATGTTTGGGCAGATTCAAAAGAAATCACAATTCAAGGAGCACATTCAATTGTTCTGTCTTCATCTTCCAGAAAAATAAGCACTTTAATATCAGCACACAAATGATGACACAACACCTCACATTTACACACACACATACACATGCTCATATTTAAGTTTTATAATATATTCAGTATTGAAAAACTCCATCCTACTGTTTTTTTTAAATATTCCTGTGACAATAAAAGATAAATTGTGTTTTGTATTAGTTCACTCTTTTCTGAAACCTCAGTATTGTGTAATGGAGGATTAACCTTTGCCAGATGAGTCTAGTTTTTGTAACAAAACCTCTTGAAGACTGATCTAATTTATTTTAGTTTTTTAACTAGCTAAAAATAGCAATTTTGTGAGATTAATAGTAATTATATTATCTAAATGGGCCTATTCTAAATTCAAATTAAAACCTATTGCTACAATGAGAACAATTTACAGCAGAAAAAATTCCCAGTTTTGCATGACAGTGCCTCAGTAACAAATTCATTTCATATTCAAAATACTTAAGTGATGTGATATTTTATTTTTTTCTCTTTTACAATTTCTGCTTTCATTATGAGCCAAATGTGTAATTATAATAAGGCTATACTAATTTATGCAGCTGTTTTGAGAAGAGGAAAATTAAGCCAGCCTGATTTAGTAATGAAACAATTGAATTAGGGAGTGATTTTTGCATAATTGATTTTTGTGTTGTTTGCACAATAATGAACAACACTTAAGAAGTCAAAGTGTCTGATTTCGTGAATATACAAGGCAGATGAAGTCACCTTCCTCCTGCTGGATTTGGAAGTGAAAAATCTGCTATAGTCTAGCATTGTGGGACTATTTGGCATGGTTGTGGAAGGAAGGAAGTCTATCTTGAAGAGGTAGGCTCTGGCTGCAGCAAGCAGCAAGTTGTCTGTGGGGGAGGCTGTCCTTTGGGTTATTATATCCTTAGTTTTAGCCCAAGGTCTCTCCTGCTTCCTGGCCACTGGAATGATATAACCCACTGTCTCACATTGGACTACCATAGCCCCACGATGTTCCCATTGAGATGCTCCCCCACCCACACACACACACACAATGGACTGCATCTTCTCAAACATTTCTAAATGAACTTTGGATCTCTTATCTATGCTAGGTGCTCTGTCACTCTGACAGTAAGAAATGCAAGCAATAAACTTACAATTAGAAAACATGTTTGGAAGGATGGTAATACTGAAAGGAGTAATGATGATTACCAACTTGCTGGATGTAGAATCACTGAAGAGATGAGTCTTTGCATGTCTGTGAGGGACAATCTGGATTAGATCACCTGGTAAATTAATCCTTGAGAAGGCAAACTGAGCACCAGCCCTGTCCTCTGTATGGAGATGCAACCTGAGCAGCTGCCTCATGCCCCTGTGGCCATGTCTTATCTATCATGATCACTGGATCCTGGAACTATGATTCTGAATAAACTCTTCCTTAAGTTGCTTTTGCTATGGAATTTTTCCATAGCAAACAAGAAGTGAGACTAATATAGATGGTACATAATTCAATGGTTTTTGACCTAGCAATGATATTTTAGAGTAATAAATTTTAATTTGTGTAACACAAGTTTGTCTTAGGTAGACAAAAAGTACCAGGGTGGCTTGCATTTTTATTTCCAAATGCTTACTGAAAGATACATGAATATTAAGAGCCTACTCTGGAATGTGTGTTCTCTGTCCAATTCTGGTGGCTGCATTCCAATCATCTGCAGGGAAAACTTGGTAACAAACCACTAAGGCAGGTGGCACTAAAGCAGCATTGCATGATGGAGTAGAAGGTAGTACGAGTGTATGAAGATGAAGAAGATACCATTGAGGATGGTTGGTCCATAGCATTTGTCTTTGTAGTCAGCTGTAAGGTGTACAGTTTTTCTGCCTGCCGCCGCTGGTCTTGTCCCTCCGCCACCCCAAATAACACACAGAGACTCTGGATTTGATATTATACTGTTGGCCAGTTACTACTTTCTTATCGGCTAGCTCTGTCTTAATTATTAACCCATTTCTATGTATTTCCACGTGGTCTTACCAGCAAGAGGCAGCTAGCAGTTCTATTCTCTCCAGATTCTCCATCTTGACTCCTCCTTACTACTTCCTATTTCCTCCTTGTCTCCTAGTCCCTCCTATCTTCCTTTCCTATTGGCCAACAGTGCTTTATTTATTAACCAGTATGAGAAACATATACAGAATGACATCTCCCATCAGTCAGCCAAACATGAATTGTCACCTGCTTGTGACTTTTCCAGTCTTGTAAGTTTTTGAAGAAAAGCAGGTTGGGTACACACTATGGTTCATCCCCAGTTCCAATGTTGATAACTTTTTCCAGAGTTGACCCTTCCTGTCTATAAAACAAGTATTCTAAACTTCCATTCATGACAACAGGGTTGTGGTCTACATCAAGGAAGGAGTAAAAAAAACAATTCAGCATAATATCATACTGGGTGATGTTTTGTGGTTTAGGGTTTCTAGAAATAACCTGGTCCATGTATGGGTTACACTCAGAGTGATTGAACACTGCTAGGCAGTACTAGAAACTTCAAGTTTTAATCTAGGAGAAGAATTACTCATGTTGAATTTCAAGGAGAGATTATAATGCATGCAAATACTTTAAAATGTTGTGGGAATTCTTTCCATCAACAACTGTGAGATATGCCATAGAACCCTTATGGCATGGCCTGGGGTTCTATGTGAGGACTGAAAAGCTGGAGGAGAAAACATGTTCTCTCTCTCTCTCTTTCTTGGCATGGTGGGAGACCCAAGCAGTGGAGAGGTGGTGTGGAGATCAGCAGTGGCTCCAGCCTTACTCTGTATCTGTGAGTTTGTCCCTTTCATTGCACATCTTAAGAAATTGGAGGCATCACCTTCCCTGTAGAGTGGAAGGGGAAAATGGGATGGGCAGGTGGTTGGGGGGCATGGGATAGAGGGAGGGGGGAGGAAGGAAGGGAGGGAGGGAAAGAGAGAGGAAGGAAGGGAAAAGGAATTGGGATCAATATGTAAAATAAGAAACAAATAAAAAAATCAGTCTAAAAACAAAAAGGAATTGTTTTTCGTATCTGTGAGTTCATGCTTAATTAAAATAAATGTTCTTTTTTGCTTTTAAGCTTCCTTCGTTCCTTCCTTCCCTCCTTTCATTCATTCTTTCTTTTTTCTCTGTTTTTTTTTCCTCGAGATAGGGTTTCTCTATATAGCCCTAGCTGTCCAGGAACTCTCTGTCAGGCCAGGCTGGCTTTGAACTCAGAAATCCACTTGCCTCTGCTTCCCAAGTGCTGGGATTAAAGGAGTGAGTCACCACCTCCCAGATCTTTATTATTTATAAAATAGGCCATTTTGGCTTCAATCTCTTCAAAGAGAACTTATTTAATTAAAATATAGCCCTATCTCCAGAGGAGCATTTGTCCTACAAAAACATTAATACTTACATATAGATATAGTTATTTATAATATAAAAGGGAAACTTTATATCACCACAATGGCAGTAACTCTAGGAATAACTGCATATTATTTGAGATTTTGAAAGACAGTGTTCCAGCTATTAACTTATTAGACAATTTAAATACCTTAAATTAATAGAAGGTAAGATATTGTGGTTTGAATAGGTGTGGCTGTCATAGACCTATGTGTTTAAATGCTTGGCCCATAGGGAATAGCACTGTTTGGAGGTTATATTGATGTTCATGGCAGTTTTTCATTGAGGCTCCTAGGCTCCATCATCTCTTTTAGTCTTAGCATTCATCCTCTGGCTTCATTGCCCAGGAATCTTCCCACAGTCATGCCATGTAGGCACCAGAAATGTGTCAGTTCTTTTCATCTGGGGAGCAGGGCAAGTAGGACCGGGTTAAGATTACAATAATGAGAGCAAAGCAGGTAACTAGAATTGAGCAATAGAAGGGATGGAAAAACACTTTACAGGTTGAAAATGACTTATAATTATTCAGAGAAAGTCAATATGATAAGGATAACAATTTTAATAAGTGGTTGAACAGAAACACAACATCTTGAATATTAATGATATTAAATACCCTTTCCAAATGACAGATACTAACTTTTTATGTTTTCTTTTTAGTTGTGTGGTTAGTTAGTGGTAGTGGTGGTGGTGGTGGTGGTGTGTGTGTGTGTGTGTGTGTGTGTGTGTGTGTGTGTGAGCATATGTGCTCATGCACATGCATGTGTTTTGCTAACAGAGGCCAGAGAAAGGGTGCTGGATGTGGGTACAGAGAACTGAACTCAGGTCCTCTGATAGCACAGGTAGTTCTCTGAGCTGCTGCTGAAGCCTCTCTTTCCCTTGATATTTTTCTTGGTTCTACACAATATATATATATTAGTTAATTTGAACATCAAGGAAGCATATAAACTAGCAGAAAATATCTATGAGGTATTATTTACATCCTCACTGGCATACTGTTTTAAGAATGAATACTAGAAAGAAGGGCTTCTGTTAATTCAACCTTCAATAAAGCCTTGTCAAACTTTAAGCAATAAGCATTGTCATTCCTTATGACTGAAGCAGAAGAACTCTTGATCCTTTAGAACCCTTGAGATACCAGTGGTGTTTTTGATGGAGCATGAGAACTAATGATGTGATCTGTTGGGATTTCAGAAAATAAAGCTGAGGTCTTATGAAAAAGACAAAGACAAGATGGTAACTCTACCATAACATAAGCAACTTGGGGCTACTCAGTTTCCCAGAAAATCTCTAGATGCCACCCCCACCCCACCTATCATAAATTCTGACTATGACATTGTTTGGCTATAAAGACAGTATTTCTGAGTGTCTTACTAAATGGTTTCAAAACCTAAATAAACATTTGCAAGTCCTTCCCTCCCTCTTTCTCTCCATCCCTCTCTCCTTCCTTCCTTCCTTTATTCATTTGTTTATTCATCAATTTCTCATGTTCATCAGATTTCACATTGACTTTCACCATGAATTAACATCTTGGCCATTTGTAAAAGATTAAGTAAGGACCACCTAGACTTTGTCATTCAGAACACAAATGCTCTGGGTAGGCTGATTTCTCTGGATGGCTGGGACTGTGAAAGCTGGTATTTATGAGGTTCACAAAATTGTGCTATCCTAAAAAAATTATGGGGCATGTGCCAATATTGGCATAAGGGCTTACATTATTCTATGCTGAAACAGAAAGCAGCTGTGTTCCTTAATAGATTATTTTCAGGCAATTTTCCTCTTAAAAAAAAAAACTACACACACAAGGTGCTCCCCAGTTGTTGTGTTGTTGGCATGGTATTTACTGTATCTATTAATGTTAGATGAAAGCAAGTCAGTGATGTTTACAAGACAGGCGCTTAGAACCAACACCTCCCATTTTGTAAGTCCATGACATAAAGACTGTACAGATGCTCTTAATACTATTTGCCTATAGCAGATTTCAAATTATCTTTTTGTCAGTTACATTTCTTGTAATAGAAGTGAATGACTGTGAGTATCAAAAAGAATATTAATAATTTGCATTAAATGTTATGTGTAAGATACCTAAGTGACTACTATACTATGAAAACAGGAAGAGGCAAGGTGACTGGAGAAACGTCTCAGTGATTAAGAACAAGTATTATTTTTGAAGAGACTCTGATTTTGGTTCCTAGCACCCACATCAAGTAACTCACAACTATCTATAACTGGTATTCCAAAGATCTGATGGCCCTCTGGCCTCCTCATACATAGAAACATACACATAAATGATAATAGTATATAATTAAAAATATGAGGAAAGAATATTATTTTGGAATATTGTACTGGAATAAATTTCATTTAATTTTAACTTTTAAGTATAATCAAAACAGATAATCTAACAACTGAATGTTGCCTCTTTAATCTTTAGCCCTATACTCTATTAGTATTTATTTTCACTGCTGTGACAAGATACCTGACAAAAGCAATTTTAAAAGGGACAGTTTTTGCTATGGCTCACAGTAGTAGTAAACAGTGCATGGTGGTGGGAAGCACATAGCTGCAGCAACATGAGAAGGCTGGTCCCGTTGTATCCATGGCCAGGAAGCAGAGAGAGATGGATGCTGGTGCTCAGCTAGATTCTTACTTCTATTTAGCCTAGGACTCCAGTCCATGAAGTGATGTTGTCCATATTTTGGGTAAGTCTTCCCACCTCTATTCTCCCAGTAGAAACTTCCTCCCAACATGCCCAGCATTTCCTAGATGATTCTAGCTCCTATCAAGGTAACAAGCGATATTGAACATCTCATCCAGTCAGATATGGCATCTGCAAAATGCCCACCTGAAACTGTTGGCACCTCAGTTTTCACTGCAGATATTCACAGTGCTTAGCTGTAGCTATGTCTATGATGACTCAGCCTTCAGAAACATCTTTACTCTCTTCACATAGTCACCCAGTGGTCTAGAGAGCCAGGTTGGGTAAGAGAAGTAGCACTGTTTAGAGACATGGCCTTGAGTGCAGCCCTCAAGATCACACCCAGATGTGTTTGCATGCAGTTTGCATCTGCATAAACCTTAGACTTGAAACACAGAGCTTTTCATTACTGCTGTTCCTCCCTTCACCCAAGTACAACCCTCAAAGCAGAGGACGGCTGAGTCCATGAGGAAAGGGCAGGTGTTTTAATAATGCCTGTCTCCGCCAGACATGAAGGAAGAATCCATGTGGTGAGACTTGCTTTTCATAGGCATAATTAGATGACAAAGCTGAGAACAATTCATACTGGTTAATTAAATGTAAAAGTGCTGTACAGACAGCTCTCATGCTCACTTCTAATAATAATGAGCCCCGAGATGACATTATACATTTATACATGTTTGATTTCATTGTGGCACAGAGAGGAGACTTAAAATGAGCTACACTGTTCACATTCTTTTGTCTTAATGAGGGAAACAGCATTTAAAAGTAGGATCAATTAAGCATATAGGAGTATAATTAATGAGTTATTTTTAAAAAATAATATGAGGTACTGGAAAAATGGTTAAGTTTTTTGGAGTGCTGGCCGAGCATGCAAGAAGTTCTGAGTTGATTCTTCCATATTGGATAGATTGGGTGTGGTTGTACATACCTGTAGTCTCAGAATGGGGAGTTGGAGGTTGGAGGATGAGAAATTCACGGCCATTCTTGCTGCATACATAGTGAGCCTGAGGCCAAACTGTGTTACATAAACCTCTGTCTAAACAAAGTCTTAAAAAAAAAACTAGACAAAATAAGAAATATTGATTCAACATAAAATATTATGATATCTGTGTGTGCTTTTCTGTTTTTGAGTTAACTAAGGATGGAGAATATAAATGACTTTCTCCCAGGAACAAACCATGTATGCAGCAAAACCCATGACTTACAATGATTTTCCTTCTTTCTGATATTCTGATATTCTGTAGCATTGTTTGGTCTATTTAAATAGGCAAGTTTCATAACCCTCCTTTTTGTATATGAAAAAAAGACACTGAATGAACCTGATTACCTGATTTAACAAAAAGAAATATTGATGTACCTATTTACTTATTGTTATGATTGGTTGATGGATTGAGACAATGTTTTCCTCTGTAGTCCTGGCTGGCCTGGAATTTACTATAAAGCTCAGGCTTTCTATCTTAACAGAAGACTGCCAAGAAGTTCAGTAGTGAGCAGCTATGATCTGATTCACTTTTAAATAATAAACATGTTTTCTACATTAAACCATCAAAAAAGAGATTCCTATTAAGAAGTTGAATTTTCTTGAGGTTTAGCTTTTGCTATTTAATTGGAAAAGAGACACTGACTAGCAGAAATAGAAGAGGGACTGTCTCTTCCTATAGTCAATACACCAGAAACTGACAGTGTGAGTTTTTATTGGATAGGAGTGAGGGCATGCATTTTTAAACTCAGATTAGGTTTATAACACCTTATAAATATATAATTTATTGGCTATAATATATAATGGTTACATATTAGGTTATTAGAGGTTAAAATGTTTATAGACATCCAATGAAGGAGCAATCTCTGTAATAAGTCAGGTTTATTAAACAGATACAAAATAAAGTACACTCATGATACAGAACAAGGTTGCAATACTGTTGTTGTTTTAGTTGCTGATCTTCTCATTGTCTTGGATGATCAAGGTAGTCTGGGGAAATTCACCAAGCTGCCACTGCCAGTGAGCTCTCCAGAGTCCAAGAGAGCTTGCTGACCCTCACACCCTCAGTTCTTATCTGGCCATGTATCCCAGAAAAGACTGTGCCCATTAGACCAAGCCACCCCAATACAAATGGCTGTCGTACTGAATTCCCACAATAGACATCAACCTTCTATAGACTGGAAGCATTATCAGTTAGACAGAAAATCTAATAGGAGTGCATTAGTATTTATCTGATTTTGAGACTGGACTTGAACATTGTAGCTTGCTGGCCTAGAACTCACTATATAGCTCAGACCAGCTTGAAACTCATGGCACCTTAGCCTCCCACCTTAGCCACCTCAGTATAGGGATTATAAGCATGAATCACCATGGCTAGGAAAATAATTTATTATTAAAATGGAGTAAGTCCTTGGCAGCTGACTGGTTGTCTCAATTGTGTCTCCAGTTCTCTATTTAATCAGGCAGTGGATACAACACATTCACATGACCTTGACTACTTCAGACTTTACAAATTATCATTCTTCTTGCTTGTTCCTCCCTTCTTTTTCTTGTTGGATGCACGTGGATGCCTCATCACCCCATCTGGCTTAAGACCAATCTATGTGCTAATGATCAATCAAGAATAATCAACCATCTTGATTACTGTCAGCAGAGCGATTCAAAGACATTTATTGACTTTAATCCTTATTTTGGAAAACAAGTGTGTTAGAATTTCTGCATTCAAAAGCCCTTAAGTCCCAGTAGCACGAAATGACACAGCCTTAATCTCATGCCTGTAGGTCTACGGGTGTGCTGGAATGACATGGCTGCTGTGTGCTGTTGACTCAGGGTGTCAGATTAGATGACTTACTGTTGAGGGTGTTTATTCTGGACCCTAAAACTCATGACCATATACAGGAAACATTTTATGCAAAGTATGAAAGCATAAAATGCAAGCCCCCTCTCTGCTTCTTGTCTCATGTCTGCTAATGTGCCTTTAATAAAACAAACCATAAGACTGAAGGAGTGAGGGGGACTTTTGTGAGTCTTTAAAGGCATGGACATGATATCTTCAAATAGCAGTCCATCTTCCCATTGTACGAAGGAGGGTGATGGCTGATGATTAAATATTTCACTAGAGGCAATAGCATATTAACATTAGTTTTCTAGGATGTAGTCTCATAGCCTGTTAATTCTCAGGTCCTAGAATAGATAATGACTTGATAATGCGCTGAGCATCCTTGATGATAAGCTCTTGTCTGTGAGCTGTGGTGAAGAGAGGGAAGCTTCACAAAGAGAATCCCTGGATATGATACATTTTCCCAGGCTGCACAGTTCTGGCTAGAGGAGCTGTTGGGCCAAGAAGTACTAAAGCTGGCAAGTTATTCATTTTAAGGAGTTACTTCCTTCTGTTTGCCAAGAGGGGTTCTCTCTCAACAGTGATCCTGAAAGTGTGTGTACATGGTTGTGTGGGTGTTTGTGTGCCTGCATGTGTATATACTGTGTGTCTATGGTTTGATGGAAAGTGACACCAAGCTTTCTACTAAATCTGCAAGTCGGACAAAGAAAACTTGGCTGAGTTTATTTAATTTATTTCTGTGTCTTTGATCCTATCTCACAAGTCTGTATGTCTAGTTACATACCAATACCATGTTAGTTTTGTTACTATGGCTGTGTAATATAATTTTACATCAGGTATTAGAATACCCCCCCAGCACTGTTCATTTAGATCAACATTTTGGTTCTGAGTTCTTCTATGCTTCCACATGAATTTTGGGATGCTTTTTGTATTTTAGTGAATAGTTTAATTGGAATTTTGATGACATTCCAATTGACTCTGCAGTTTACATTGTTTAATACTGTTATTTTTCTAACTATCTTTCTTTGGTGTTTTAAAGTTTTCATTGTAGGAATCATTTATCTACACTTAGGTTTATTCTAAAGGAATACTTCAGGCTGTTGTGAATTGGCTGCTTTTCTGATTGTTCTTCTCTGCATGCTCATTAATGGTATATATAAAAGATACTGGGTTTGTATGTTAATTTAGTGTCCTGGTTGAAAGTGCTTATTAGTTTTATGAGACTTCTGGTGGAGTCTTTAGGGCATATGTGGATGAAAATGTATTTATGAAACAGATGACTATATTCAATGAATATATAGTAATAATAACTTGGGTGAAGATGGAAGCAAAATAAAATATTCTCAACCGAAGATGCAGCACCTGCCACACTTGGGCCTGGGAGGCAGGAACTCTACTTTATAGGAGAGAAGTAAATGAGTCCATCAAGAGTCCTGGCTTCTGTGTCATGTAGAATCCTTATGGAAGACTGCATGCATCTATTAGGGAATTTTCCTTCCTTTACCCTCCATTGCTTGCATCATGTTAGAGCTCAGAGGTTCTGGGTCACAAGTTTGGCAGGGTTACTCCATCCTTTCTGTCCTAGTTTGCTCCTATTGCACCATGTCTTGAAGGAATTTTGAGACTTCAGCTTACAGTTGTAGTCCATCCTTCAAGGGAAAAAGCAGAAGACACATAGGAATGCTGATTACAGGCTTGCTGCCCCTTAGATTGCTCAGCCTGACCAAGGATGTTACTACATACAGTTGGACTTGCTCTACATCAATCATCAATCAAGAAAATGCACCATAGGTTTGCAGGTTTGCATATAAGACAATCTGGACAATCTGATGGAGACTTTTTTTTTTCACTGAGCTTCAGTTTTCTCAGATGGCTCTAGATCATATCAAGTTGAAAATAAACACATGCCAACACTCCTTGTGTATGTCATTGGTAATAGTTGGTATGTTCTACTCATTTGAGAACAGCAAATATTTAGCAGTTTATTTATGTTAAACAAAACTTCCTCAGTCATGCAAAGTTGATAGAGGATGTCTTTCTGTATGTTGGGAATATATGTTTCTCTTATTGGTTGATGAATAAAGCTGTTTTGGCCAATGTACAGGCAGTATTTAGCCAGCCAGGAACTTCAAACAGGGATAGAGAAAGGTAGTAGGTAGAGTCGAGGAGATACCACGTAGCTTTTGAAGAAGCAAGAGACCTGAGGTTCACTGGTAAATGAAGACAACGTGGAGATACACAAGATTAATAGAAATGGGTTAATAATTAAGAAACAGCTAGCCAATGAGAAGCCTGAGCCATTGGCTAAACAATTTATAATTTATATAAGGCTCTGTGTGTTTATTTTGGACTAAAGGGCTGTAGAAACGGGCAGAACAGAAACTTCCATCTACATGTGGCACCCAAACATTTGGCAAGAATTTTCACATAAAACCTAACAAAAAGCTTAAAAATGTTTCTGAATACACGGAAATGGAACCACACTAGGTTTCCTAGTATCAGAGTCCAATACAAGCCATGGTGCAGAGACACTGTGGCACTCAAACTTGGTTACAGCATACTGCACAGCAGATTTAACTTTAACTCATACAGACCAAAACAGTTTATGGGCAATGTGCTACAAGCTGCTTGAAGGCAGCATAGACCAGAGTAGAGGCGGTGAGCATAGTTCCCAGAAATCACCCATGTTGGAAATCCTAACAGGGAAGAACCAGGAACTAGAACCTCCACTTTAATCCTAGCTATGCTGCTTAGCAGATTAAAGACTTATGTGCTCATAAAAAGGCAGAGATATACAGCAAAGACTGATTCAGATAAAAATAAAATTAAAAACCCTCTAAACTTCTTACAGTGTGTTTAAAATACATGTAGGCTTGGAAAAGAAAAGAAAAAGGAAATAGAGTAGCTGAGCATGGTGGCACATGTCTTTCATCTTAGTACCCCAGAGCCGGAGGCAGGTGTATCTCTGTGATTTCAAGGCCAGCTTGGTCTACAGAGTGAGTTCCAGGACAACCAAAGACACACACAAAACCCTGTCTTAAATAAATAAATAAATAAATAAATAAATAAATAAATAAATAAATAAATAAGATAAAAGGATACTGTATGTATCCAAACAGGGATACAGAAAGGTATTAGATTCAGAGAGATGCCATGTAGCTTCTGAGGAAGCAAGAGATCCAGGCACCACCATTAATCCAAGACCATGTGGGTTTAAATGAGTGTTAATAATTAAGAACAAGCAAGCCAATGAAGAGCGCTAGCCATCAGCCAAAGACTTTATAATTTATATAAGCCCCTGTGTGTTTATTTATGACTAAAGGGCCCCAGGAATGGACAGAACACAAATTTTTGTGTATACAAAATAACAACTAAGCTTGTTGCACCTTGACACTGGGAATGCCCCTACATTTTCAATAATGACCAAGGGAGGGGCAGTACTGGCCTTGTGCCCTGTTTTTTGTATGTGACAAATTACTTATACCACACCCAAGAGTTTCCACCAGGGGTTTGGATGACTGACAGCCTACTCTATAGCCTGATTTTGTTATTTTTTGTATGTGTGTGTGAAATAAGAGGTAGTCTGAACTTTTCATCTTCATCTTTCCACCTTCAAGTACTGGGACTGTAGGTGTACATTACAATGCTCAGCTTTACTGCATTTTAGTAGCCTTTTAGTAAAGTATGCATGTGTGTGTGCACGTGCATGCTCATGCACACACATGTGGGGTACAGACACAAACACACCCCTATAATTTATTTCTGGTCTGTCCATTGTTATTTCTATTAAAAGAAGGAAATGGCTGTGCTTTTATCAGCACTCTTGGCTTCCTGTCTTCATGTATAGGCTTTAGTTTTTTTTGATTTTGTTTTGATTTTTTTTTTCCTTTTTTAATTTAAATTTGAAACAAAGTTGTTTTACATGTCCATCCAAGTTCCCTCTCCCTTCCCTCCTCCCCTGACCCCACCAACCCTCTATTCCACCTCCTTTCTTCTCTCCAGGGAGGGTGAAACCTTCCATGGGGAATCTTCAAAGTCTGTCATATCATTTGAAGCAGAGCCTAGGCCCTCCCCCATGTGTCTAGGCTGAGACAGTATCCCTCTATGTGGAATGGGCTCCCAAATTCCATTCATATAATAGGAAAAAATGCTCACCCACTACCAGAGGGACCATAGATTACCCAAGCTTCCTAATTGACACCCACATCAGGGGATCGGGATCAGTTCTCTGCTGGTTTCCCAGGTATCAGTCTGGGGGTCCATGAGCTCCCCCTTGTTCAGGTCAAGCTGTCTCTGTAGGTTTCTCCAGCCTGGTCTTGACCATTTTGCTTATCACTCCTCCCTCTCTGTAACTGGATTCCAAGAGTTTGGCTGTGTTTAGCTGTGGGTGTCTGCTTCTGCTTCCATCAGATACTAGACAAAGGCTCTAAGATGGCATATAAGGTAGTCATCAATTTCATTATCAAGGAAGGGCATTTAAGGTAGCCTCTCCACTACTGTTTAGATTGTTTGTTGGGATCATCCTTGTAGATCTCTGGACATTTCCTAGTACCAGATTTCTCTTTAAACCTATAATGGCTCCCTCTATTATGGTATCTCTTTTCTTGCTCTTCTCTATTCTTCCTCCCACTCAATCTTCCTGCTCCCTCATGACCTTCTCTTCTCCCTATCTTTTTCTTCTAATTCCCTTTAGCCTCCCCACATGCTCCCAATTTTCTCAGCAGATCTTGTCCCTTTCCCCTTCTCCTAGGGAACATGTATATCTTTCTTAGGGTCCTCTTTAATTCCTAGCTTCTCTGGTGGTATGGGTTGTAGGCTGCCAATCCTTTGCTCTATGTCTAAAAAATCATATATGAGTGAGTACATACTGTGTTTGTCTTTTGTGTAAATGTACCATATTATCTTCTTAACATAGATGGACTGGGTAGTCTGTGGGGCCTCTAGTAATGGATCAGTATTTATGCCTAGTACAAGAATTGACTTTTGGAGCCCAGCCTACATTTCTCAGCCTAGACACAGTAGGGAGAGCCTAAGCCTTACCCCCAAATGATATGACAAACTTTGAAGACTTCCCATGGAAGGCCTCACCCTCCCTGGAGAGCAAAAAGGGGATGGGCTGGGGTTTGGTGGGGATGATAGGGGTGGATGGGAGGGAGAGGGGATTGGAATTGACATGTAAAACAACCTCGTTTCAAATTTTAAAAAAGGAGGGGAGTCTATGGATGGTTTGGCATGGTTTATTGAGACTCTGTGAGGAGCAAACTGCTGGATTGCCATCATAGCCTTTGACTCTCTCTCTCTCTCTCTCTCTCTCTCTCTCTCTCTCTTCTTTCTCTCTCTCTGTGTTGCATAAATATGCATGTTTTCAAAAGGTAGAAGAGGACATTGAGTGACCTATTATGGCACTCTCTTCTTTATTCCCTTTATTTATATTGTGTCTCCTGGTGAACTAGTGTTAGATAGACAGCATGCCTCAATGATCCTGCTGTGCTCAGAATACAGGAACATGAAGCCATAATCAGTTTTTTGGTTGAGGTAATGGAAATTCAAGCTTCAAGCTCAGGACCTCTTATTCACAGATCCATTGCCTCAGCCTGAATTGTTTATCTTTTTGTGACACTAAGCATGAATGTTCCATACAGTGAACTACAACTTGGGTTATGGTAATGACACAACACATACAATAATATGCAGTGTATGAAAAAGAGCAATCTAGAACAGAATAAAGTTTTGGCCTAAGAAATGGATAACTGGTGGTCTGTTGGTGAGTATGACTATTGAAATGGAGTAGAGATCATTTTTATCACTTTTATGGACATTGTCTTATTCTCCTGATCTGCAAGTGACAGCGAGAGAAAGAAAGGGAGAAAACTGGGTCTGGCATTAAGAAGCCTCAATGCCCTTCCCCATGTCACACTTCTCCCTATAAAGCCATACTTCTTTTAACAAAGTGATACCTCCTAAACCTCAAAAAAGAGTTATTCCCTGATGACTAAGCATTCAAATGTATGAGCCTGTAGGGTCATTTTTATTCAAACCACAACAGACATCTTGACATGGCCCTCCACATGAAGGGAGACTTCAGAACAGCTGATGTTTAACTCAGAGTTATCAGTATAGAATTGTTACTGAAAATCATTGACAACAGGTGATAACGATCACAGAGAGTAAGTGAAAGGGTGGAACAGGTTCAAGTGCTAATCTTGAGCATGTTCCCACAAAAATGAGTGTCAGGAGGTTTTCAGGGACATGACAAAGGAAGTCAATTGTTATTTGTGACCAGGGATGTAGTCTGGTTGTAGAGTACCTGTCTAGCAAGGACAATGGTCTAGATTTCATCTTTAACTCAAAAGGAAAGGCATAGTTTAGACATCTTGTAATAAAGTTTTACAGTAATACTCTATTCACTTCTTTAATCCAATGGAAATTGACTTTGTATTTGATAATGGTGCATCTCCCAGAAGCTTCTTTTCCCACAACCATTTATAAAAAGAAGTTTACTTATTGACAAATGTCAGATACCTGGAGAGGGACAAGTAAACTAGAGTGTGACAGCTGACATTTTCAGTTTATTTCCTGTCAGCCGATTCCCCTCCTCCTCCCACTTGAGTTTGTTAAGAGAATAAACCATGGTCTCTGATAATCCTCATTTTATTTTACTTTTACCTCTGTCAAGGTTTCTGTTAATTCCATCCATTTTTATATGTGTTTTAAATGCAGTTGTCCAAGTTATACCACACAATGTAAGTTCTAACTAATATCTTGTTTTCATAGGCTTTGGTAATTTTATCTAGATAACATTTCTGATATATTTTCTAAACATCACTTTTTAATATTTTTTGCTTCCAGTAAACTCTTACACTGATTCTAATAGGTTTATTCCCAAGTTATTTCTTATTGATTCTTGAACTTACAAAATGTAATTTTTCTTATAATTGAATTCTCTAACGGTTAGATCTTGTTATATTAAAATTCAGTCCACAAGATTCTCCATGCCCATCATATTTTCAGCATAAGTGTCTGTTCTTCCTTTCCCCTTATCATATATTTGATTACTTTTTGTTTGTTTTCCACACTGACTGGACTATACTCAAACACTGAAATGACGTGGTAAGAGAACATCTTTACTCTGTCTGATATTAATGGGAAGGTGTTCAATACCACACTGGTAAGTATGTCTCCTATAGAGTTTTAAAAGTGCTTGCTATTAAATTACAAAATCATCATCTATCAAAAGTTTGATTAAAGTCTTTTAAATATTAAACCCTGTATTGAATTGTGTACTTTTATTAATCTACTGAATTACATTTAATTGGTGTGTGTGCGCATATGTACTTAGTCGTGACTGTATATACACATGTTGTGGAACATGTATGGATGTCCGAGGACACCTTAAGTGTCTGTCCTTCTAATATGTTAATCCCGGAGATCAAACTCAGATCACACAGTTTGACAACTAGTGCTTTTACCTTCCAAACCTTCTCCTAAGCCCTCCAGTGGAATATTTTTTAAAATGTAAATAAAACGATGTGTTTCCTTCTATGCTCTAATATTATGCCAATCATTGTAAGTTAAGTTTCAGTGTACCAATTTATGAAGGGAAATAATAGAGGTTACCAGATATTAGGGCCTAGCCCAGGAGCATGAATCCAGGAGTGTGAGAGCAATGATGAATTTATAAAGGACAAAGACTAACTGTTGTTGAAACTCCTCATGGTAGGGACTGTAGGAGTGGGCTCATTAGCCTAAGCAAGTGATAACATAGCAGAGATTCACACAAAGAAACAAACATGCCCTTCTTGTGTTTCTGATTCCTTCTATAGTATTATTTAATTTCTGTAGTTATTTGGATGTGAATGTCTTTTCTAAGGTCTTGATATGAAGCTCCATATTTTCCTTTTTTTTTTCCAAGCCAAACCTTATCCAGCTTTATTAAAGATACTTTCCATAAACAATCATGGTATTTCAGGCAGGACATGGGCAGACAATCATTAACAGTTTACAAGAACTTCCAAACTCCCTTCTTGTATAGACTACCAAAATCAGAAAGCCACTATAAAACCCAGTGAAGTCTTCATTCAATGCTTTGAAAAGGGGAAGAGCTTAGAGTGAGGGTTGACATTTCACATTAAGGATGTTGTTTAACAACTTTTCACAAGCCGACCCTGACTTTCAGAAAAACGAAATGAAAACGGCAGAATTATCATTCTGAAGATCCACAATCTTGTCTATAAAAGGAACCGATGCTCCTTTGAGGATAATTATCACTGCAAAGTCCAGATTGCCCAATAGACCAGCAAAACCAATTTTAGGGGGTCAGGTTCCAACAGGTCTCTGGTTTTAAGGGAGTTAAGTCTATGTTGATGGTACAGGGGGAAGAGGATATAAAAAATGAATTTAGTTTTCCCACACAAGGCATTCTTTGCCATGGTGGCCACATATGTCAATACCAGGACGTCTCTCCTGAGCCAAGAGGAGACCTTTAAATTGTCAAGGAGAGATGCTTTCATCAACCATCATCAATCCATCTTGGGAGACATTTTGCTAGTGACACATGTTCCTTCCCCCCCCCACCAAAACAATGAAGTGTTCTGTGTGCTAACAACATAGCTTAAAAAAAAAAAAGTAAAACAAGATTCTGCATTTTTATAAAACTTGATAAAAAATAGTATTTCAAACTGTACAGTCACCAGAAGTACACAGTTATCAAAATGCACACATCTCACTTGGCATCTCCAGCACCTTCAGCTTTCTGCGCCTGGTCTGTTTTGGCGTCTCCATTTTCTGCAGGATTATTTGCATCCTTGCCAGCATCAGCTTTCCCCTTCTTCCCCTTGGGTACCTTCTCTCCCTTCTTTGCAGGGGCCTTTTTAGGCTTGGGCTCTGGCTTTGGAGGAGCAGGTTTAGCAGACAACCTCGCAGATCTTCTCTGTGTCTCGTCCTTCACCTTGGCTTTATCTCCTTTAGTATCCCCTTCAGCCTTTCTTTTGGGCATGGCGGCGGCGGGGGACGGCGGTGCAGAACGCGGGGCTGCAGTGGTGCGCGGGTTTGGTCCAGCCGGGGGTCGTTCTTGCTGCTTCTTCACACTGCTCCGAAGCTCCATATTTTCAACCTTTACTAATTTGATCATCTGTGATTATAAATTTCCCCCTAAAATTGTTTTTTGCTTGACAAATATTTTTGTATGTCATAATTTTGTTTTTAGTCTGCCCAGATGTTTGGAGATTTTCTTCTGAATTTTCCCTTTATCTAATTACAGTTAATATGTGCATGTTCATTTATGAGTTTGATATAGATTTGAGTTTGATGTATTCACCCACAAAGTTTTCAAACATGTCTTAACAGACCCTACTCCAGCCTCAGAGCTGGTCAAAGTAGAGGCAGTAGGGACCCAGGCTCACTTGGAGAAGTTCATCCTTTGGGAATATAGTTCCTGCCAGCTTCTGTGTACCCTTTTAACTTCCAGTAGATTTTATATAGGTATATGATATTTGAGGTTTGCTTTGTACCTTCTTATTATTTTTGGTGGCAATGAGTAAAGATTTTTCTACAAGTGAAAACCTAATCTGTTTTGAGGACCGGCTTTTCACTATGGTGTTGACCAAGCACTTGTCATATAATATTTTCCCACATTAAATCATGTAGAAGAAATGTCTTCCAGTGTTGAAATCTAAGAGCCTGCTGTCATATTATATATGCCCTTACAGTCATACTATAAACATATAAAAGAGGGTTTTTGATCCCCTAGGATTGTGTGTGATTGTGAGCTGCTCACTGTGATCACTGAGAATCAAGTTGTCAAAGAACAGCAAGTGCTCTTAACCATGGAACTATTTCTCTAGCCCCTACTATCTCTTATCTTTACAAATATTTCAATAATTTTCTTACCAATGTTGTGTATTTTTGTTCTTTGTTCTTTTGTGATAATTAAGCATAATAATTTAATTGTAACTTTATAAGTCCCTGTGAAATGGCTAAAGTAAAACCTCATCTGGGTGCTACAGTCATTCAGAAAACAGTGGGTTTCTGAACTATCCAAGCAATAAGTCAAACTGGTCTGCCTCTTTAGACCTGTAAAGTGATAACTACAATTTTTCAGTCATTTTTTTCCTTGAAAAATTCCCTAATTTCTTGACAAATATACTTCTAATTAAAATACTGGGACATCAAAATGGAATGGTTTTGTGCTTGAAAAATGAGTGATAGACAGTAACTAATGCACCATGCAAACCCACAGTTATGGTATTAGAGGTACTCGATCCTAGTATTGAATATTTTTCTATACTTCATCATCTTCCCAAGGTTATCTTAAAATAGGAAATTTGGTAAAAAATTTGCTTTGTTTGTTTTATGAAATTGATAGCAACTATTACTAGTTTGGATATAAGACTGAATGACATCTCTCTGATGATGCAAAACAATACATTAGTTATAAAGAACAAAAAAAAAAAAAAACGTGTAGATATACTTGTGGGAATTAAAGACAATACTCACAGAGGTAAAATGGAAATCTTGCCAAAATAGAAAATTCAAAGATTTTACTCTTGAGAAACCAAGCCTCATTAACTCTAATTAGGATTCCTGTACACATCTAAATTTTAATGCTTCAGACTTCCAACAAGGGACATTCTGTACATTTAATGCCAGCTAAAACTTTCCTAACAAACCAGCTTGAATTTTATTTTACCAGTGTCTTTCTACTGTGTGTTCTGGACATTAGTGGGCTTGTCTTCATCAAGTGTGCATGGTTTACACAGGCAGATTCTGAAAGTCAGTTGCTTTCCTTGCTCTCCATTTCATCTCATTCAGTTCAGAACATAATGAATAACAATTTTCTGTGGGGAAAATAGAAAGTAGCCTGGTTACTCAGGAGCATTTAATGTAGACAAGCCATCATCACCAACTATGTAAAGATTTCTTTCTAGGTCCTCATTAATGATTTCATTCTTCTGGTCTACACTGTTCATATCCCTCACTTTAGCACCAGTTCTTTGGGGATAGACAAATCTCTCTTAATTTTTTAAAAATTCCAATAATATTTTAACCTTTGCTTTATACAGTAAATATGAAGTCACATTCACCGACTATTAACAATATTACTGAATTTCTGCACCTTTCTTTTGTGGATGTTTATTTTTTTTTATTTTATTTTTTATCTTGTTTTGAGAGGATTCATGTAGCCAAGGCTGAACTTTAACTTGCTCTGTAACCATGGATGGCCTTTAAGTCCCAATAATGCTTCCTCTACTGTTGAAGGTGAGAAAGTCCCTGAAGGATTTACAACAGGTAGGGAATATGATCAGGGTGAAATAAGAATGAAATGGTTTAGTATGATTTTGGTAGTTAAATCTGGACCAGGACTTCTGGTATCTGAGCCAGATCATTTTATTTTAGCCATATTTAAACAAGGCACAATTTTTGAGGGGGAAAGTTTTCTGATAACAGTTAACTCAGTCCAAGAACACAACAATTTTGAGACTTGTTTCTGATGAGACGCTTACAAAGTACATCTGGTTTCTTTCACAAGAAAGGGTTTTGTTGACTCAGAGATTTAGGGAGTTTGACTGAAGTAAATATAATGCCTGTTGGTGTCAGGACTTGCCTGGCCCTAAGAAAACATAGAAGTCACTTAGGATGTTATAAGGCACAGATGGTATCTCTCACAAGAATTTTTTTTTTAAATAATGTATTTTTTATTTTAATTATTTATTTTTTTATTTTACATGTCGATTCCACTTCCCTCTCTCTCCCTCCCTCCCTCCCTCTTACCTGCTCTGCCCCCACACATGCACCCTGACCACCCTCCCCTCCCATCCCCCTCACAAGATTTTATGGCCTAGAAGTAATGCTTAAGGGTTTAAGGGGGAAGAGTCTGTGATAAGTAAAACACAAGTTCTGAAAGATATGGGCAGGATCTGGCACAACAGGTAGCAAAGGATTACCTACCAGATAGCAAACAGCATCACCCTCACTCAGTATTCTGGGAAAATGGCTACATATCTCCTTCCTTTGAGGAGATAAACTGTGTGTTTAACTTTCACAGCTTCACTAGTGCTTATCTGTGTGCATGCAGCCTTTCATGCCTTCTACACTCTAGCTCACCAATGATGGGATTGCAGGTGTATGTTACCACATCCAGTTTTATGTGGTTCTAGGGGAAATATCCAGGGTCCTGGATGACAGGCCAGCATTTTACCAAATAGTCTACAGTTCCAACCTTGATTAGAGGATTTTTATCTGAGTTAGGCATCTCACCTTTCTCCTCACTGTGGAACAATTGTCACAGGGTTCCAAAAGGTTCTTCAGAGGTTAGAATATATGCCTCAACATTTGAAAGTTAGAAGGAAATTGGAAACACAAGTCTCCTGGGACAGCATCAGAAGCTGCTTCTGGACATAAGTTAGAGAGTTCTAATTATACCAGCAGACATATTCAAGTATGCAGGCCACACTAGCCACACTATCATTGAATGGCTTACAGAGTGACCTTCATTCAACAAACCTTTCATTGTGAAGTGACCTGAGTTATTTGAGTTGTAGTAACATACACCTGTAATCCCATCTTTAGTGAGCTAGAGTATAGAAGGCATAAAAGGCCTTGTCCACAAAGACATGACCAAAGGTGAATTTATGGATGCAGAAGGTTCTTAGGAATAGAAACCAGCCATAAATAGGAACAGCCAGATTGCTATGTCTCATATCTTTTGGGCTATATGAGAATTCATTGACGATTATTGATATAAAAAAGTAAAATTAAGTATAGGCAATTTAAGACAATGGATGCTAGATCACTTCATTGGGTTGCAAGTCAGTCTTCTTATCCTCCCTTCTTCTTCTTCTCTTGTCTCCAACTCTAACCCAGGTTTCAGGAATACCAAGAACACTTACTTCCTGTGTGTTCTTCAGTTCATAAACACATTCATTCACATACTGAATGCATAAAATACATGCCTATAATGAAATACAGAAATCTTATTAATTGCTTAAATTTCACATTAAGAAAAGCAATCACTGTGCCATGTGTGTGTACATGCACACAAACCCTGGTATCCAAGAAAGCTTTGGAAATAATGAGGGATGTGTTTATTCTAGAATCAAAGTAATCCTTTAATTAAAAATAGCCTATTTCTTCCTGAATTTGTAAAGCAAATGAACAGGTGCAGAAATGTCAGTGGCCTCCTTTTACTAGGTCCTCATTACTTTGTTTCTTTCTAACTCTGAACAACTGAGTTTGAAGTATGATCAAGATGAAGTGGCTTTTTGAAAAGCACTCAAAGGATTGGCTTTCAATTCTATCAGATAATGCCAGCTCCCCAGTGCTATGGCTATTCCAGTCCCTTAATTCCTTTCTAATATATCTTGCCATGATTTCATCAGGTGAACAAATCCAATTTTCTTTTAAGAAACACTGGAATTATCTAAACCAACACAAGTGATTTCAAGGGAAGTGAAAATGAAGAATTAGAGAGGTGATATTTTGGGGAAAGATTTTTGTTGTTGTCTAGATTTAACATGAAATAACAGTTTCAGAAAATGAGCTAGGAATGGAAGCATATTTTTTCCCTTACCAGCTAAACATAGGTGACATAGATTCTGTGTGGAAGACTTTTGGTTTGATGTTCATAATTAATACTTTTAAGAGGAAGGAGGCATAAAACAAGAATGCAATACACTGAAGTACTGATTTTATGTATAAGCAGATTTTCTTATTTTATACTTCCTATAGATTGTAAAGCCTCTGAATGTTATTAAGAAATATTTACACTCATTCTTTGCATCTAGCCTATCAGTTTTGGCTTTGTTTTCTTCTCTTTTAATAACTATTTTTAAACACACACACACACACAAACACACACACAGAGAGAGAGAGAGAGAGAGAGAGAGAGAGAGAGAGAGAGAGAGAGAGAGAGAGAGAGAGAGAGAGAGGAGAGATGCAGGTACACCATAGCAAATGTGGAGATCAGGAGACCACTTATGGGAGTCAGTTCTCTCCTTGTACCGTGTGGGGTCTGGTAACTCAGGCCTTTACTCTATGTGTCAGCTCTTTAGCTGCTAAACCATCTTGCTAGACTCTTTAGACTTTTTCTCTGTCTCCTTGATGCTTCCTACATGTTTATTTCTCAAGCAATGCTATAATGTTGACTTGTTTAGGATTGTTGCCTACTATAGAGATGGCTGGCCACCACTTCAGAGATTCAGTAAGCACTACTATGTTTTCTGGGACTAATATCTAGAAATGAATTTCAACCACTTCTCAAGAGATTTTGTAGAAGTAGACTTTGAGAAAGCCTATACTAATGAATAGAGTTGGTATTTGAATATTTCATAAGCTTACTGATCTATGGAAGCATTAATTTGAGTCAAATTCCCACCTGTTGAATTCCATTGGTAACTATTCATCTAATGTCACTCAGTGTCTCATTTGTGTAATGAGTGGAGGACTTTTTCCACCCCCAAAGTCACATTAATATGCCTATAGAAAATTGTGGTCTTCACCATTCTTAGATAAGTGAGTTTAGTGATACAGTTTCTTCTTTATATCTAACCTTCTTTTAATTAAATAAACTTATTTTTGATACTTCATAATTTATTATGATTATTCTTTCTCCAACCTCTCATTTTTTCTCTCTTCTATCTCTATCAAGCACCTCCCCTCTCCCCTACTGATTCCCCCAGATTTCCCCAGATTCATTCTTTTTACGTTTATTTTGTGACCCACTTGTTTAGCCCGGGTCTCCTGTGTGACCATCATTTTGGAGTTATTCACAAGCACTTGGTGGGCAACCTAGTGGACAGACAGAGGAAGTAACTTTCTATCTCTCATAATCTATCCATAGATACTTATTCAGCCATAATATGCAAGGCTCACTAAGCCACTCCCTCATTCATGCCTGACTGTTGATAGGCTCTTCTTTATTGAAGAAATAGTCTCAGATGAACCTATAATAATTTTAAGTGTCCACATTTCAACCCTGAAGACAAGCAGAGAGTTATTAATAAAAAGAAAAAAATTAACAACTAGCTTTGCCCAATACACAGAAATATCACAAGAATGTTGGGTGGTCATCTGATCGAATCTTATTCCTGTCTGTGACATCACTCTCTGTTTTGAATCCACCTCATCATGAAATGTTTTCATCCATGATGGTAATTTTACTTTTTCTATTTACAGTCTCTCAATTCATCACAAAACCCTTTCTTATTTTATGCTCAAACCTTCTGCCTACAAGAACCAGTCTCAACAGGTTCACATTCCAGCAGAGTATTCATTTAACATGGCCACATTTCAAACTCCTTGCTGGAAATGGAAATACCTTTGGGTATTTGTTTCTACACACATATACACACACACACACACATACACATACAGAGAGAGAGAGAGAGAGAGAACATTTTTAATTTTAATGATTTCATGACTGTGACTGCATTAGCAATAGGATTTCTTATTTTACTAAATTTTTTTATTTTGAGAATTTTATGCATCATGTAGTGTGTTTTGATCAAATCGATCCTCCATTTCCTCCCCTCTAAACCTTCCTTTATCACCCCACCATTTATCCCTCTCAACTTCATGTTTATTTTCTTTTTTTAAAAATTTTACTGAGACCACTTAATGCTGCCTGTAAATGTAGGGATATAGGACCATCTACTGAAGAAGCATGAGCAAAAAAAAAAAAAAAAAAAAAAAAAAAAGTAACAGCAATGCAAATTTTTGCTGTTCCTTTAAAAAGCAAAAAGTTGGATAAAGGCTCTTCCATTTGCAATGCATGAAGCACCCTTCCAGCTTCATTTAAATATTAATGATGTGCATTAAATATTAATAATGCATGTCAGTGTGTGTGTCTGCATATGTGTGTGTGCTCATGCGTGGGTATGTGTGTGCACATGTGTGTACATATGAGGACCAGAGGAGGATGCCAGGTGTCTTTCTTTATCACTCTCTGCTTTACTGCTATGAGATATGGTAATTTACTGAATTGGAAACAATATTTTGGTCTAGGGGAACTGGCTTGAATGCTCTAGGTGTCTGCCTGTGTTTGCCTCCCAGTGTTGGGACTATAGCATATGCACCCATGATTGATTTTTTTTATGTGAACCATCAGGAGCTGAACTTGTAAACCAAGTGTTCTTACACCTGAGATATTATCCTTGTGTCTTTAACTTCATTTGCTTAGAAACAATTGAGTTTATGTTATGTATATAGCATTATATTTGGGGTTGAGAGTCAAGATTGAATGATACCACGTGCCACAGGTTTTACTAAGTACCAAGAGAAAACTGCAAAATGAAATAAAAGAACCTATTTTCAAAACTGATAAAAAAAATGGCCAGAAAATCTTGGCAGCTGGTTGTCAGAATTGAAGAGGGATTTGTGTTGAAGACACAAAGATTTTCAACATTAACCTATGGATTTAGAATGAGAAACTGTCAGGAGATGATAGAGATATGTGTTTTACTGTCACTTGACACAGAGAAAACTGCCTGACCCAAAAGTCTGAGTAATGATTTTGCCTATCACTCTATGGATTAACTCTGGCCACCAACCCAATGTATGTACAATTTGAAAGGAATAAACAAGTCTTAGCATATGGATCTTACTGTCTAAGGTGTGGATGAAGTAAGTCTACTGTTTTAGTGGTACTGATGGCATCCAATAAGTATCTGATGGTCATATGCTAACATCAGAAAGAATGGTATAGCGCTTTGTGGCATAAGACATCTAGGATCTTGCCATTGCAGCAGGGAATTACTGTTGAAAAACACCTAGCATACAGAATAAAGAAAAAATATTAAGAGCAGCGAAGGAAAAAGGACAGGTAACATATAAAGGCAGACCTATCAAAATTACACCTGACTTCTCCATGGAAACCCTCAAGGCCAGAAGGTCCTGGATAGATGTTCTAAAAGTATTAAGAGAACACGGATGCCAGCCTAGGCTACTATATCCAGCAAAACTCTCAGTCAATATAGATGGAGAGAACAAGATATTCAATGACAAAACCAGATTTTCCCAATATGTATCTACAAATCCAGCCCTACAGAAAGTATTGGAAGGAAAATTCCAACCCAAGGAAGGTAACTACGCCCACAAAAATGTAGGCAACAGATAATCCAACTACACCAGAAACCTAGGGTGAAGCAGAACAAATATATTCACAATACCACTGCCAACAACAAACCTAAATCAAACAACCATCAACAATCAATGGTCCTTACTCACCCTCAACATTAATGGTCTTAACTCACCTATAAAAAGACACAGATTAACAGAATGGATACGAAGACAGAATCCATCCTTCTGCTGCATACAAGAAACACATCTTAGCTCCAAAGATAGACATTACCTCAGGGTAAAGGGTTGGGAAAAGATTTTCCAATCAAATGGAAATAAGAAGCAAGCAGGCGTAGCTATCCTAATATCTAACAAACTAGACTTCAAACCAAAACTAGTCAAAAGAGATGAAGATGGTCATTTCATATTCATCTCAGGAGAAATCCATCAACACAAAGTCTCAATTCTGAACATCTATGCCCCTAATACAAAGCCACCCACATTCGTAAAAGAAACACTACTAAAACTCAAAGCTCATATAAAACCTCACACACTTATAGTGGGAGACTTCAATACACCACTCTCAACACTAGACAGGACCACAAATCAGAAACTCAACAAAGAAACAAAAGAATTAACAGAAGTTATGTCTCAACTGGGGCTAACAGACATCTATAGAACATTCCATCCAAAGACAAAAGAATATACCTTCTTCTCTGCTCCACATGGAACCTTCTCTAAAATCGACCACATACTAGGAGACATAACAAACCTCAACAGATACAAGAGAATAGAAATAGTCCCCTGTATCTTATCGGACCACCATGCTTTAAAATTGGAATTCAACAACAATACAAATAGCAGAAAACCTGCAAACTCATGGAAACTTAACAATGTGCAATTGCACCACTCCTGGGTCAAAGAAGAAATAAAGAAAGAAATTAAAGACTTTCTAATATTCAACGAGAATGAGGATACAACATACCCGAACTTATGGGACACCTTGAAAGCAGTGCTACGAGGGAAGTTCATTGCACTAAGTGCCCATATGAAGAAAACAGAGGATAGTCACATAAATGAATTAACAGCGCAACTGAAAACCTTAGAACAGAGAGAAGCAAATTCACCCCGCAGGAGCAGACGCCAGGAAATAATCAACTTGAGGGCTGAAATCAACAAAATAGAAACCAGGAAAACAATACAAAAAATCAATGCAACAAAGAGTTGGTTTTTTTGAGAAAATCAACAAGATTGATAAACCTTTATCCAAATTAACGAAAAAGCAGAGACAGAACATGCAAATTAACAAAATCAGAAATGAAATGGGGAACATAACAACAGACACAGAGGAAATCCAGACAATTTTCAGGTCATACTTCGAAAATCTGTATTCCACAAAAATTGAAAATTCAAAGGAAATGGACAAGTTTCTGGATAACTATCACTTACCAAAATTAAATCAAGAACAGACAAACAACTTAAATAGACCTATAACCCGAAATGAAATAGAAGCAGTCATCGAAAGCCTTCCAACGAAAAAAAAGTCCAGGGCCAGATGGATTCAGTGCAGAATTCTACCAGACATTCAAGGAAGAACTAATACCACTACTCCTCAAACTGTTCCACAAGATAGAAACAGAAGGTTTATTGCCAATCTCTTTTTATGAGGCCACAATAACTTTGGTACCCAAACCTCACAAAGACACAACTAAGAAAGAAAACTACAGACCAATATCCCTGATGAACATCGATGCAAAAATACTCAATAAAATAATGGCAAACCGAATTCAAAAATACATCAGAGAAATCATCCACCATGATCAAGTAGGCTTCATACCTGGATTGCAGGGATGGTTTAACATACGAAAATCTATCAACGTGATCCACCATATAAACAAACTGAAAAAGAAAAACCATATGATTATCTCCCTAGATGCAGAAAAAGCCTTCGATAAAATTCAACACCCTTTCATGATAAAGGTATTAGAGAGGTCAGGGATAACAGGAACATACCTAAACATAATAAGAGCAATATACAGCAAACCAACTGCCAACATCAAACTGAATGGAGAGAAACTTAAGCCAATTCCTCTAAAATCAGGAACAAGACAAGGCTGTCCTCTCTCTCCATATCTCTTCAATATCGTACTAGAAGTTCTAGCTAATGCTATAAGACAACAAAAGGAGATCAAGGGCATCCAAATTGGAAAGGAAGAAGTCAAACTGTCTCTATTTGCAGATGATATGATAGTTTACATAAGCGACCCAATAAACTCTACCAGGGAACTCCTACAGCTGATAAACACCTTCAGCAAACTAGCAGGATACAAGATAAACTCAAAAAAATCAGTAGCCCTATTTTTTTCAGACGACAAAGAGGCAGAGAAAGAAATCAGAGAAACATCACCCTTTACAATAGCCACAAGCAACATAAAGTATCTTGGTGTAACGCTTACCAAACAAGTAAAAGATCTATATAATAAGAACTTTGTGACTCTAAAGAAAGAAATTAAAGAAGATACCAGAAAATGGAAAGACCTCCCATGCTCTTGGATAGGTAGGATAAACATAGTAAAAATGGCAATCTTACCAAAAGCAATCTACAGATTCAATGCAATCCCCATTAAAATCCCACCACAATTCTTCACCGACCTTGAAAGGATAATAATTAACTTTATATGGAAAAACAAAAGACCCAGGATAGCCAAAACAACCCTATACAATAAAAGAACATCAGGAGGCATCACCATTCCTGACTTTAAGCTCTACTACAGAGCTATAGTTCTGAAAACAGCCTGGTATTGGCATAAAAATAGACAGGTAGACCAATGGAATCGAATTGAAAATCCTGATATTAATCCATGCACCTATGAACACCTGATTTTCGACAAAACAGCTAAAATGATACAATGGGGCAAAGACAGCATCTTCAACAAATGGTGCTGGCACAATTGGATGAGGGTGTGTAGAAGACTGCAGATAGACCCATGTCTGTCGCCATGCACAAAACTCAAGTCCAAATGGATCAAAGACCTCAACATCAATCCAGCCACATTGAACCTCTTAGAAGAGAAAGTAGGAGGTACCCTTGAACAAATTGGTATAGGAGACCGCTTCTTGAACATAACTCCAGGGGCACAGACACTGAAAGAAACAATTAATAAATGGGACCTCTTCAAACTTAGAAGCTTCTGTAAGGCAAAGGACACAGTTGACAAGACCAAACGGCAGCCCACTGACTGGGAAAAGATTTTCACTAATCCTATATCCGACAAAGGGCTGATCTCCAAAATATACAAAGAACTCAAGAAACTAGTCAACAAAACACCAAATAACCCTATTAAAAAATGGGGTACAGAACTGAAGAAAGAATTCTCAATGGAGGAAATCAAAAAGGCTGAAAGACACTTAAGAAAATGCTCCACATCCTTAGCTATCAGGGAAATGCAAATCAAAACAACTTTGAGATACCATCTTACCCCTGCCAGAATGGCTAAAATTAGAAACACCAGTGATGACTTATGTTGGAGAGGATGTGGAGAAAGTGGAACACTCCTCCACTGCTGGTGGGAGTGCAAACTCATACAGCCACTTTGGAGATCAGTATGGCGGTTCCTCAGGAAAATGGGAATTAGTTTACCACAGGACCCGGCAATCCCCCTCTTAGGCATATACCCAAAGGATTCACATCAATGCAACAAAGACATCTGTTCAACTATGTTCATAGCAGCACTATTTGTAATAGCAAGAACCTGGAAGCAACCTAGATGCCCTTCAATTGAAGAATGGTTAATGAAGATGTGGCACATCTACACAATGGAATACTACTCTGCAGAAAAAAATAATGGTATCTTGAAATTCGCAGGCAAGTGGATGGCACTTGAAGAAACCATCCTGAATGAGGTAACCCAGTCACAAAAAGAGGAACACAGTATGTACTCACTCATATATGGATTTTAGACCTAGATCAAATGATCACCAGCCTATAATTCACATCACCAGAGGAACTAGGATACAAGTTGTATTCTAAGAGATTCATATAAAGTCCCTCACAGAACTGGGAAGGGACAAGTCCCCCAGACCTCAGGTATAGTGGGGGAGGACAGCTAATGGAGAGAGAAGTAGGAGAAAATGAGAGGGAGGAGAGGAAGGCATGTGCGACTAGGAGGATTGAGCCTGGTTAGGAATGGAAAATAGGAAAGAGAGAGAGAGACAGAGACAGAGAGAGAGAACATAAAAGAGGGAGCCAATATTGGTTTGAAGATAAAGTTGAACACAAAGAAAGGTCGAAGGAACTACAAGACTGCTCCCAACTAACAATCTCAGCTTCCGTGGAAAGGCTATCATAAATGCCCTTCCCGGAGAGTGAGATCAACAACTAACTTCTCCATGGAGTCCTCAACTAATGCCTGTTGAAAACAGGAGCAAACACCCATACATAAACACTGAGTCAAACTAGAACCCAGAAGCAGATGGAGAGGACAAGACCATGCGGTAGAAGTACATAGAGACAGCTTACCTGAACAAGGAGGAGCTAAGGGCCACTAGACTGATAGCTGGGAAGCCAACAGGGGTCTGACTCGGACTCCCCTGAATATGGGTCTCAGCCAGAAGGTCTGAGCAGTCTAAGAGACCTCAGACAGTGGAGCCAGGATGTATCCCTGGTGCACAAAAGGACTTTGCAAACATATCCCCCATGGAGGGATAACTGCCTTATTCTAGAGATAGGAGAAAAGCCCTAGTCCCTACTTCACAGGACCTGTCAGATCTACATGACCCCAACTGGATGGCATTCCCCTACATATTGTATTGTGGTGGGGGGTTGGGAGGGGAGGGTGTTTAGAGTGCATGGGAGAGGGTAGAGAGGGCAAAAGGGAGGGAAGGAGGGAGGGAGGGCTTGGGGGAGGGGGAGGGAGGGAGGGAGAGGGAACTGGGATCGACATGTAAAATAATAATAAAAAAAAAAAAAAAAAAAAACGCTTTGACTCCAAAATTTAAGTTGAAGAACAAGTTACTGGGGAAAAGTATTTCTATTTTTGTTTCCACAGAAAATGAAAAGATGTGGATTCCTTCCAGACTAATGTGGTTTGATCACACCAGACCGCCTGAAACAGAGTACAAGCTGATCCTACATTCCAAACAGCTGGACAAAACAGCCCTACAGACTACAGCTAGGATATCTGAATCTTCTTCGAATCCCCCAAGACAGCGCCCCTTACCAGCAGGGAGTAGTTTGGAAAGAACGACGCCCAAATTCCCAAATATTGTGTATAAATGTTTGTTTTCATTTAATTGGACTTTGTTATATAAAATTAAATAAAAAATACTCTATATGCAAAAAAAAAAAAAAAAAAAAAAAAAAAAAAAAAAGATCAAAGTTCTACAGAAGTTAGGCAAAGGAGAAGGAAAAAAAAATCACAGGCCAATTCACCATTCCCATGTAACTATGTTCTATTTTGCATTTCATTTCAGTATTATCCCATAGGAGCGTATTTTGACTAAGCTGCAATTGAGGTGTATGTTTCTCTATCTGTGCTTTCATCCCTTTACTGAACTTTATAATGGAAAAAATAATAAAAGTTTACTGTTTAAAAAAAAAAAAAAAAAAAAAAAAAAAAGAAAAACCTGTCAGGAACCACCCTAGTGACAGTCAGGCTGGAAACTTTGCTTTTGCAGGAAAGCCTTTGGTTGTGAGGGTCAGAATGAATACTAGGGACTAGAGAGACAATGGTACATTTCAAAGCAGGGTAATATCCTTTATGGAGACTTATAAATTTGTGTAAAATAGCACCAAAAGAGATGTTTTAATAGCTCCATAGCTTGTGATTTGTGAATGTGATTTTG
Source organism: Phodopus roborovskii (assembly GCF_943737965.1). Classification (NCBI taxonomy): domain Eukaryota; kingdom Metazoa; phylum Chordata; class Mammalia; order Rodentia; family Cricetidae; genus Phodopus; species Phodopus roborovskii. The sequence goes on along the minus strand of NW_026125221.1, from coordinate 67,193 downwards.
TCAGGAACTAAGTTAAGGATTTCAGAGTTGCAAGCTTTAAATAAGAAACCACAGATTTGCTTTTAAAATATTTATTTTACTTTTACCTATGTGTAAGTCGTGGTGGTGGGTTATGTGTTTACTTGTGTGCAGAGGCCAGAACGAGAATTCAAATACCTTGCAAGAGGAGTTAGAGCTTGTTAGAGCACCAAACAAAAGTCCTCTGCAAGAGTAGTGTGTCTTAACACAAAACCATCTCTGCAGCATCCATAGTTGTTTTTTTTATCACTATGTAAAACTATGAATGTGCTAGACACAGGAACATGTGTTCTTGTTAATGTTTCACTCTGTATTGGAGACCTCCATATCATAACGCTGTGTGGGATGCAAAGTCCACTGTCTTTTAGGAACTCTTAGTTGTCCTCCAATGGGCGCTATAATAATAAGAGTCAGTGTTTGCCACCATTACAAAATAGAGAATAAGAACAAATCTCTTCTTAGAAAATATTTAAATACTAAAAATACCAGGGTAAAGGTGAGAAACCTCTGCTGACAAAGAGAGCTATAGTTGATTTTACTGGAGTTTCTGTGAACACATAGCCACAGCTAGGAGAATTCTCCAGATACTCCTCTCTCATAGTGCTGCTGCTGAGGACTGAGATACAGCCTTGCTTCAGAGTCTTTCTTCATGACTTGTAGAAGGCTGTATTCCCACATTGTCTTTCATCTTGGGTATTCTTAGACCCATTTCTCTTCCTTTAAGGATAACATATAGAGGGGTTGAGAGCCTGCTAACAGGGTCTCCTTTTGTTTTTATTATATTTTTATAAGGGAGGGTATCAACATATGTGCAGGAGAGACTGATAATTCAAACTCAAATTAAACCAACATCTAAATCAGGAACTGAACTCAAGTAGTCAATGAGGCATTAGCCTTTACCAACTGTGCCATCTCAATGGCCTAAATTATTTTGTTAAGAACCTCTTTCCAAAGCTATTCATAAATGTGCATTGTTATTTTTATTCTTGTGAGATTATTTCATGATTTCATTTAATGGTGTAATATGAATTGAGGATCTTTTTTAAAAATAAAAATCTCTTTTGATAGAAATGTTTGTGGGAAACAGTCTGTAATTTCTCATTTCCTGGTACAGGAAGTAAGGTTCAAGTGGAAGGAAGTGAAGTTGATGCATGATAATCATAGTGATTTCCTGCAGCCCAGGAAGCTTTGATGTGGAATGAAGCAAAGCCAAGTTAACAGTTTGGGGCATGACATGTATGGGAACAGACATATCTCACACTTATTTTCCTCCAGGAAGGATCATAGGTACACTGAGTAAAGAAAGACACTGTGATGACACTTGCTCACAATTGACTTCTAGCAGACAGACAATCAGTTGAAAGAAGCAACACTGATGTTGCCAGCTGTTGAGAATGTCAGCCATGTGGGACAGAAGAACATCAAGATCAGAAGTTCTGCTCAGTTCTACAAGCCTTTGAGATATATAGACAGTCAGACAGATAAAGAGATAGACAGCAAGCCCAAACATAAACAGATAGATAAGATAGGCAGATATCAAGAGAGATAATAGAGATAATACATAGATGAAAGACATATTGATAAATAGATGGTAAATAGAAGATATGTGTGTTTGTGTGTGTGTGTGTGAGTATGTGTGAGTATGTGTATATATATGGTAGGTAAATGACAGAAAAACAATAATGAGATAGGCAGACAAATATACCATTGGTGATATAGATATAGGTAAATGGTAAATAGAAAGTAGAGGATATATAGACAAATATAGAGATATGGATGTTGGATAATAGATGATAATATATAATATAATGATGAAAAAAATGATAAAAGATGTATTTGGATAAAATAGAAGGATAATATATAGATGATATAATATGTAATATATAGATAATAGGACATTATAGAGAATAGATAATAGATGATAAATGCAGATAATGGATAATAGAAAGGTGATATGTGAGTATGTAAGTGTATTAATAGATTGATGCTATATATATATATATGTATTTATATAGAGAGATGATAGATAATATGTGATACAGAAAATTTATATTACAGATTATATATAAGTGATAAATATATTAAAAGATTTTGTAGATAAAATTATAGATTAATGATAGATAGATTAATGATAGCTAGGAAGATATGATAATAGATGATGATTGATAGATGATAATAGATTTTTTTTCCTTTGCATATCTGTAAATACTTCAAAGAATGTTTCAGACACCACAGACGGATTTCCTCATCCTATTCCAGAATAAGTTTAATTATGTATTATTGTGATGGCCCAAGTCTGAGGCCCAGATGGAGCCACCTAAGACACCAAGATGGACAACTCATTTGGGAACTATCCTCTTTTGGGGGAATAGAAACTGCATTCTCTTCATGTGTCAGGAATCTGACCCTTATCTCAATGAAAGCAGCCTGACCATCCTGTTTTTAAAAGCATCCTGTTTTTACTCCCACAGCACCCTGTTATCCTAAGGACCAGAGATCACTCATAAAATTTTCTGCATACAACAGATTTTTTTTCCAGTAGTCTCTTCCCCTTTAATGCTCATCTACCTTAAACCACCCTCCAAAAGCCTAAACTCTCTTTGGACACTGCCCCTCGCTCTTTTCTCAGACATAGCCTGGCAGTTTGTAATTCAATAGTTTTGTTTTTTGGCCTCGGTGCAGCTCTGGTGCTTTCTCTCTCTTCTAAACCTTACACAAATAACAAACAGGGAATGGAACTTGGGGGGATATTTGGAGAGACTGAAAGGAACAGCATTGACATTATCAGAGAATAAAAATATAATTTTTTAATATTATAGAAATCTGGAATGCAGTTATAAATTGTAATTCTGGGCTTGCAATTGGAGGTTTAGCAGATTGAAAAATTCACCTTCTGTGCTGTGTTACTTGGCTCTCTGTCACTGTGACAAAATGTATGAGAACAACTAACTGAAAAGAGGAAACATGCTTTGCCTCATGGGCTCAAAGCATTCAGTCCATGGCCACGAGGTCTTACTATTTTGAGGCTAATGCAAGGCAGAATGTGGTGGTAGAGGAAATCTGCTAGCCTCATGGAGGTTGGTATAAAGATTGAGTTTAGTTTTCAAACAGAACTCCTGACCTAGAACCCATTATGTTCTGAATGCTTGGATAGTTTGATCCACTCATGACTGCAGAGCCTTTAATGACTTAATATGCTCTGGCTCATTGGGGATCAATTCTTCAACATAAGAAGTTTGGGAAGAATTGAAGATTTAAGCCAGGACATATGATTCACAATATCTCCTGATTAAGGCTGAGCTTGGTAGCTTTGAATGGATTGATATTTGCATGGTGGCCTTCCTGATAGATCTTTCTCTTCCCTATTCTTACTGTTTTCCCAATTAACTTTATAACATAATGAAGATGAAGATTCCTAGTTAGAATTTGAGACTTGAATTTACATGATTAACTAGGTAGCACAGACTTTAGGTGTTTTAGACCTTAAGCTATGGGGCACTATACTCTAAGGACATTCTCCCCCCCCCCCGCCCCCTTTGGTTTTTCGGAGACAGGGTGTCTATATATTGCTTTGGAGACTGTCCTGGAACTAGTTCTGTGAACAAGGCTGGCTTCAAACTCACAGAGATCTGCCTGCTTCTGCCTCCTGAGTGCTGGGATTAAAGGCTTGTGCCACCAACACCTGGCTATTCTAAGGACATTCTTCAGCATCATCTAGGACCCATTGATTAGGAGCAAAAACTTCCCGCTTTGGCTGTTTTTGCTGTGCAAATTCCTAAACTCTGAGTCTCAGATAGGGCACACACAGAAGTACCCCACAGGAGTGACTTGTAGAGTTTATTGTCATGTTTGCTCTGTGTCTGTACTGTCAGAACCATCCCTTCAAACCAGTTCTAAGAAAGGGTGTAATCTGTACAGAAGGTTCCTTCAGAATTTCTCTGTAAACAATGTCTGTGTATTCCTATGCTCTTTATTTTCCCTTGGTATCTGTGTGTTTAAATAACATTGTGGGAGACATATACAGGCATCTGTAAAATAAACTTTTAAGTCAGAAGTAATACGTAATGGACATATGCATATGTGCAAGAATTAGATCAATAGAAATTAATACAATACAACAAAGTAAAATAATTACATATATAACTTTGCAGTAGACAATTTTACTATAAGTAAGAAGGGCAGATTTTGTTGTTGTTTTATTTTTTTATTTTATCTTATTTTACATATCAATCCCAGTTCCCTCTCCCTCCCTCCCATGCCCCTCAAAACCCCCTCCCATCCTATTCCACATCCCTCACACACACTGTACAGGGAGGGTGATGCCTTCCAGGAGGAATCATCAAAATCTGTCAAGTCATTTGGAGTAGGGTCTAGCCCCCCACCCCCACCCCACTCCTGCCTCTAGGCTAAGGGAGTATCCCTCCATGGGGAATGTGCTCCCAAAGTCCTTTCATGTGCCAGGGATGCATCCTGGTTCCATGATTAGAGGTAGAAGGGCAAATTTTTAAGAGCATTAAAAATTTCTGTTTATTGAAGGCAGACCCGCACCTCTCCTACTGCCTCTGAAATACAAGTCCCCCAGACTCACTGCAATCTCTGTAGTAGGAAATCTTCTGATGTTTCTCCCTTTCCTATCTGACCCCATAATCAGTAAAAATGCAGTCTCTGACCTTCAGATGCTCTCACTGCAACCCAAGAGGGACGTCCAGGCCCTCCTCTATCTTATAAATGGTCAAGTTTGAACACCTGATGCCACATCCATAGGGGATGGCCACCACTGCAAGTTCACTGGCAAAGCAAGATGTCTCTATATATTTTTTTAAAGATTTAAGGCCTACTCCATAAGATGGAACCCATGCCTGACAAAGCTTGGGTAACCAAAAACCAGAGACTAGCTAGCCCGGAGACCTAGGGTAAAATCACACATTACTGGTCTAAAGAAAAGTATTGATTAAATAACCCCAAATGATGCTCTGCTATCCTCAAAGATCAGTGCCTTAGCCAGTCATCATCATAAAAGTTGTCTTGGGTAGAAGGTGGGCACAAACATAATGACTCACAGCCAGATGTTATGTGGAGAGAGAATCCTTGGAACACATAGCTCTAAATGGGATGTCTCCATCAAATCCCTCCCCTCAGAGCTCAGGGAATCCAGGGGAAGTAGAGGAGAAAAGAATGAGTCAGAGGGACTAAGGGCACCAGGAGAATAAGGCTCTCACAATCAACTAAGCAGCCAGCACAGGGTCTACATGGGCCTGTACCGGGTCCTCTGAGTATATTATAGCTGTCAGCTCAGTATTTTCATGGGATACCTGGCTTTGAGAACGAGTGGGTCTCCGAATCTTTGGCCTGATTTTGGGATTCTTTTTCTCCTGTTGGGTTACCCTGTCCAACTTGGTATGAAAGTTTTTGCTTTGTCTTTTATTTTATTTTGCATGTTTAGTTGTTATCTCTTACAAGCTTGTTCTTTTCCAATGAGAGGCAGAAAGGGAGTGGATCCAGAAAGGAGTGACTGGGAGGAGTAGAGAGAGGGGGAAATTATAATCTGGATATATTGCATGAGAAAAGACTCTGTTTTTAATAAAAAACAATGTTAAAATTACATGAACCATAAAAGGAATAACATAAACATGGAATAATAGGCTTCATAGGCAAATAACTTTTCAAATTAGTAAGAGCAAAGTGGGTCTCTTGGTAGCAAGTTGATTATAAAAGCAAATATATGTTTAAAAGACAGGGTATAAAAATTCTTAGTATAAATATGAAAGATATTTAACATTGTTAGTATTTGGAGATGTAAAAATAAATAATAATTCAAACGGTTATTTCCTTTTGAGGGTTCTTTTTAAATGTCTACAATATTAGCGGACAAGCTATTGACAACATATGTGCATATTAATTAAACTGTGTTTGATGATTCTATCATGGAACAAGCTTAGTTTTTATTATTTGTATTCTGCATATCACTTGAGTTCCTTACACTGATTAATGTTACATAATGCTTCATATCTAGGTACTGCCACCAGGGAGGATTTAAACAAGACAGGAAATAAAAGACCAGTACAAAGCTCTTCCTTCTTGGCACACGTAATGCATGCTTTTGAGTAATTCAATCTAAGTATCACTATCACTATGCACTAAGAAAACAAAATCCATCTGGATGTGTGTATTTTTATCTTCTTTCTATGTTGCTTTCAATTTTTATGTTCTCAACTACCTAAACCTCAGTGTCCTTACAGTATACCAAGGGCTCTAGTTTAATTGTTGAGTGTTTCTGCATGCTGGTAAGCTCTATAGATGCAGCTGTATGATGCAGTGATTTTTGAACACTGCACTGTAATTATTATATGATAGTTGGAATTTTTGTATGTATAATTCATTCCTAGACACATCTAGACATGAGTACTCCTCAATGTTTTTTCCTGATCATGGGGTTTGGGTCAAAATAAACAAAATGAGAGTTGACTCATTGCAGGAGAACAACGTCCCTGAAGTCCTTAGAGTAGTAATGTGAAGGTCTTGTCAGTACTTTGTGGGCTTTGGCTTGGACATTTGTTCCACAGTCAGATTTCAGAAAATCTTGTCATACAGAATAGTGTAGAGAAGGGGGAAGGGATAATGTGGACAAATTCTTGCCTACTCCAATCAGTCTTTGATAATCATCTGTTCATTATAGGCCACTATTTCCTGATGAAATCAGCTTGTTACATTATTTCAAAGGTCTTAAATTTCAGACACTTTGTTCTTTTTCAGTGTTGTAGAGTAGTTCAGTGGAAGCATACTTATCTAAGTGAGGATCTTGCTCAAAGTGTTGACATCACAAAAATAAAGTAAAAATAAATACTTTTTACTTATAACTAAAAACATAATGCATAGAAGTTATAACATTTTTAAGTATCATTTCAAACACCAAAATTTATAACTCAGCACCAAGATTTAGTATTATTACAAAGATCAAATTATTTTCTAGCATCTGTTTAAATTCCTGAAAATTAATACTTTATTTTGAAAAGTTGATTAAATATATTATAAGCATGTAAAAATAACAATATAATTATAATCCTTATATAAAATAATCCTTTCCAGGTATCCCAGTTTAAGAATAGATGTGAAATGTGCATAATAGTCAGACTAAATACTTAAACAAATTTAGTTAAGTTTCTGAAACATATTTCATCCCTGAAAGACTTAGGGGCACATTATTACAATGTTTGGCTAACCAAGTGAGAAGAGGTCAGCACTAAAATATTCATAATTTATAACACACACACACACACACACACACACACACAAAAGAGAGAGAGCGAGAGAGAGAGAGAGAGAGAACAAGGTCTTTTGACATTAGTTCAGGCCTTCAATTCTCATTTAACTTCTCTGAATTCTAGAGCTCTCTAGAACCGTCTCTGTGATTCTTAGATGACGAATTGGTCCCATCATTGTCAGCTCAAATTAGTGGTGACTTAAATGTATAGGGAAGAGGACACTTCACAAAGGAACTGTGAAGTACACACACATGTACTATGCCTGATGCAGAAATGTTTGTAGAAGTCCATGGAACTAAGAGTCTTTCTTCCAGAATGTAGAACTATTCTACTTTGAGATGACCTTTAGTTATTTTCTTATCTCACTGTAGGTCTCTGTAAAATTACAAAATCAAATGGCGTGTTTAACCCTGGTCTTTCTTTTTCAAATTTTATTTTCACTGAATGCCACAAATGACATATGTAAATTTGCTCCCTTATCTTGGAAGCTATTCAAACTTACTATAATGCTTAGAGACAAATTAAGTGCCCTTCCCAGAAGAGAAAAAAATATTCATTTAGAAAGTTATTTTTATATGAATACATATTTTGCCTGCTTCTATGTGCATTGTGTGCTTGCAGTACCTGAAGAGTCCAAAAGAGGGTGTTGGACCCCCCCAGTGATAAAGTTACAAGTGGTAGTGAGCTATCAAGGGAGTGTTGGGAATCGAACCTCTGGTCCTCTGAAAAAGCAACAAGATCTCTTAACTCCTGAGTCATCTCTCCAGTTCCAAGGAAAACATTCTTACATCAATTCTGTCACTTTTTGCAAAATTCTACTGGTAAGGAATGAGTATCTTTTCCCCAGACAAGATATAAGACCAGTTGTGGTACCCAATGATGACAAGATGCCAATAGTCTGATCAGTTACGAGTGTAGCTATGTTTACGCCCTGATGTTTTTTATTAGGATGCCATCACAACACTGCCAAACATTGTTCAAACTTATAGACATGTACTAATGTGTAGTTTAGGAGGGCACACAAAAAATAGGAAGACCAATGCATTTGACTTTGATCTCTATAATTCTAAAGCTCTTTAGTGGCCTTCCCATAAGATCTAGACTGGTGGAAGCTTTATAAAGACAAAAAAAAAAAAAAAATGATCGAAAATCTTACGTATACAGGACTTAGTTGAGGTGAGTTAACATCAGTAAGGTTAAGTCCCATGGAATTGAAGCAGGCAGTAGTCTAATGGGAATTGGAAATGAAACATTTTGACACAAGTTCAAAGATCATAATTTGCATTCTGGTGCCAAAATAAATATTGTGACTTTTAAGTACAAGTCTTCAAGGTGAGACTGTCATAAAGTGAGTTAGTGTTTGATGACATTTAAATTTTAGCAAGAAATATGTGCATGTAAAAAAAGGTCATTTGGTGTTGATTGGCATTCTAGAGGGTATATCTCATAAGCTGAGTATACATAGTTCCTAAGCATCAGGGAAGGAATCTCTCTCTTCTATGTACTTCTTGAGATACAGAGTATGCCCATAAATGCTGCTTCTGGTGGTAGTCTGACTTTAATGGGATTATTATAAAACCAACAAAATAATACATTGCTCTCTATGCTTCAATGTAGGATATTCATCATAAAGCAAGACATATGATTGTGCTCATCAAGACAAATTTTGCAAGTATATATATGAGTGGTATGAATATATATATATGTGTGTGTGTGTGTGTGTGTGTGTACATGGGTATATTGGCATGTGTGAGGGTACATATATGAGTACAGTGAGCATGCCTGTGTGTATGTGCACATGGAAGCCAGAAATTGATGTTGGACATCTTCCTTAACTTCTTCTCAGTTAGTCCACTCCAAAGTTCCCCTACTTTCATTCCCAAGGCCCCAAGAAGTGAGCCACCATGGCTGTCTGGGCTGGATGCTGCTGATCAGAACTCAGGTCTTCCAGCTTTTCATTATGCACTTTGTCCACTAAGCCTCGTTCCAAGCACCTCAGCATGAGTTCTTAATAAGCATTTCCATCTCTGCTTTTTCTATTATTCCTTTGTATTTGAAGAGTGGGAAACATGCAGACTCTGAGTGTAGTGGCTCAGTGTGTTTCTCTCTTACTGTGCACTCATGTAGCTCATTCCTTATTGCCCGGGCCCCACCACTTACTTCACCGTGGTAAATAAGCAGATGTAGCTGACATGGAAATGGTGTGAGTTTTCACATTGTTCTTGCCCACTTAAAGGACTTTGTGGAGGCAGTTATTCCAAAATGATGAATCTGATTCAGTGCAAAATGAGAACGCAGGAGGAGAGTGGTGATGCTCTGTCAGCAACCAGGGCCAAAGCAGATGCTTCCCTGCGTGTGGCTGTAGGTGAGAAGAAAACAAACCAACTAGCCTAGGTCTGTCTGCTGACTCCTCCTCACATTGTAAGCAAGCAAATCAGGGCTGCATGAATGCAGAGCATCTTGGCATGGTGCGCTGTGCCTCAAAAGATAACTGTTGCAGAACCATTATTTTGTAACTTGATTCAATTCTATAAACTAGCTATGCAGCTGACTGTATAGTCCATTTCCCTTCCTGGCTCAAAGTGGGGAGAAAATCAGATACAGTGTGGGCAGCTTGTGACAGATGCTTGAGTCAGATGAAAACCAATAAGGTCAGGAGCACCACAGGATCAGGTAATGAGGTGTAATGAATAGTCACCTATACAATCCATGGAACATAAATCTATCGTGTTACCTCAGTTGAGAGGATTTGCCTTGTCTCTAAAGAAATAGAGTATTTCAAAACCCCTGTTCCTTCCTCTTAAGCATTTCTGGTTAGTGGAATCACATGGTGTGCCCTTTATGATTTCTGCTTCATGCTTCAAATTTAATTTATTTGAATGTGCAAATTGGTTTGCCAGTGATGTGGCAAACTGTGCCTGGTTATGAAATGTTAACTTGCAAGGCACAATCACCTTACAATACTCTCCCCCACGGCTCTCATTTGATGCTATTCTGCTTATTGTAGGCATCTCTGATCAGACCAAATCAGCCATAATCAGGCTGTATTTACAATACAGCCAGGCTACAAACACTGACATCTGGCTTGTGGGAGCAGGTGGCTTTGTGTAGGAGTTCCTGGATGGTTTCTTAATCAATAATTGTGAATACCTATAGAAGCGAGTCCTTCAGAAAATATTTCAAACCATAAAAATTACCTCTGTTTTGTTCTCCTTCATATTTTTTGATTAAAACAAGTATATTTCTCCATATATCTTATGGTATGAATATGCAGAAACTAATTAATTTTATTGATGTGAATGAAAATACTTCCAAGGTAGTTTCTAGGTCTCTTGCCTACTTTTCTCTCTGAGTGGATCATTCAACATTCAGTCTCTGGAACATTGTAACTGGACAGAAGAATGAGCAAGCAAGATGCTAGGAGGAGGTCTGATGAACTCCCCTTCCTTCAGATATTCAGTAGATGAAAAATAACCCAATGTCTATTGTATGGCAGCACTCTCCCATGATTTACAGATAGAGTTAGGCAAAATGAGGAAGCCTCTTACCTTCCAGAGATTGTATTCTAATTATGTTGGCCCATGGAATCCAGCATCCATGTCATTAAACTCAAATCAGTGTGTGTGTGTGTGTGTGTGTGTGTGTGTGTGTGTGTGTGTATGTGTACTAAAATTTGTGACCACCCCCCACACACATACAGATAAGCACGCATAATTGCGCGTGTGCGCGTGCCCACACACACACACACACACAAGAGGACAAAGAATATCATTCATACCTTTAGGCTTTGTAGCTGTTATTAGTTACTGTCCTTATAAACCTAACAAAATACCCAACAAAGCACCTCAAGGTGGGATGGGTTTATTTTGGCCCAGTTTAATGCAAAGGTTCATCACCATGGAGAAGACATGGCAAGTAATAAGAAAGGCTGTAGCTGTGATTACCTTACTGGGAAAACAGCTGGTTGTATTCTGCCCTCAGCCTGGAAACAGGAAGCCACAAGTGCTGATACCTTGTTGGCTTTCTCTTTTATTCAGTGCCATAAGGTATGGTGCTATTCATATTCAGGGTGGGTCTTTTGTCCTCAGGTAACTTCTGTAGAACCGCCCTCACAGACATGTCTGGTCTGTGATTCCAAATCCAGACTAGTAGACAAGAAAGCCTCCCACTAGGCAGTCTGTTACAGATTCCATCCCCTCTAGAGAGCGCCACCTGGCGATCAAGCTTTTAATACACAGCCATAGGATGTTCAGGATCCCTAAAGGAAAAGCTGGGGACATTTCATCAGAGAACATCAAACATCTTGAACTCTCCACAATATATACTGGTGACATCCTAATCAGAAACCTGTCACATATGGTAGTCCTTCCGGAACTTTGTTGAGGGCAATATTTCAATAAAGGTGACCCTTTCTAACATCAGTAAGTTAAAAATCACTTCTTTCTGTTGAAGGGGTAAGCCTGCAGCTCTGTTCTTGTGTCCCCTTTGCTTTAGTGAGTGGCCTCTGTGGCTGTTCTGAGTCTGTAGGATGTTGTGTGCCAGGAGTATTTTGTGCCAGTTAGCTGTATTTTACAAGAATCCAGCACTCAGCTTGCAATTGTGCTAATAGAATATATGGTGGTCAAAGAGAGCCTGTTTTATTGCTGCTTTTGTTTGCTTTGTCATAAAAAAATGAAAGAGGGGTAAACACTGACTTCTCTACAATGAACACATGTCTGAATAACGCTTATGGAGGTTCTTAAGTTGTTACACTGTGTAACTAGATTTAATCTTCGTAATTGGAGGCCCATTACAGTGAACCAATTGGAGAATACCAATATAAATGGATCCAAGTAAGATTTGTAAATGAAAATGAGGTTTCCTCATAGTACAAGGTGATCCTACATTCAAAACAGTTGGACAAAACAGCCCTACAGACTACAGCCAAGGATATCTGAATCTTCTTCGAATCCCCCATGACAGTGCCCCTTACCAGCAGGAACGACGCCCAAATTCCCAAATATTGTGTATAAATGTTTGTTTTCATTTAATTGGACTTTGTTATATAAAATTAAATAAAATAATAATAACAAAAAGAAATTGAGGTTTCCTTAGCAAATCAAAAGAATAACCCAAAGATGCTGTACCTGGTAACATTTCATGTTCTGACACTGACTAAGTTCTGTTAGTCCAGAATTACAGATTGAATCCAGGGTATAGCATATGATAGACAAGAGTGTTACTACTGTACTTCACTTCCAAACCCTAACACATTTTTCTTGGTGGTTCCTAAGACAGAGAAGTTCTTAGCTGATTAAATAATACCAATAATTACCTGAAATGATAGGACTTATAGTATGCTCAGGACACAGGATCATTCCATTTAAATGAGTGATTTTATAAATGTTTCTATTTTTTGAACAAGCATATCTCCTGAGTGTATCATGTTGTCATGCTGATGTTAAGAGGGGAGCTAAACATGATGGAGATCTGGTCTTCAGGAAAAATGAGAGACAAAGTTTGTCTTTGATCCTCTAAGGGCAATAAGGTGATAATATAGGGAAACCTCCACTCACTCACGGGCTGCTAAAATAGATACTGCATGAAAAAAAAAATGGCTGCATCCACAGTAGCAGAGTTTATTCATTTCCAGCTGATGTTGAAATGAAATCAAGAATTTCAGTATTATTTGGTTTGAAAGATAACTAGGTAGAGTAGAGTATTGATGATGTTAAAATTCTCTAATTGATGCCACTTAATTTTCTTAGATTTGGCCATTGGAAAATTGAATTAAGTAGGATGTTCAGTGGGAAAATAGGGGAAATTATTCTTTCTTTAGTCACTCTGTATGTCATTGGATGCTTTTTAATTACAGATTTTGATTTTTATGGACTTTGCTCTAGTTTTTGTTCAATTATATGAACTATTTTTCCAAGTTTATCAAAAATGCATTTGACATTCAAATTATTCCTGGGAACTTACATAGAGTAATAAAACGCAGTTTAATAGTCTATACATTCGACATTACTGTTCTATAATAAAGGAAAATAGAAGGTCAAGGGACAGCATGGGGCCATAATAAAATCCCACTATTTTACTGAGTGGATTACTGGAAAATACCAAACCAAATCAACACTATGAAGAAGGATATAACTTAGAGTTCTAATTAAATGAACACTTAACTGTGTATTTCCTTATTTGACTTGGAAGGATGGTCATGATATTGGTTGTAGGACTTCTTGGGATAATTAAATATCTTGTTGCTTGGACACTCATGGTAGAAGACAGGTTTAAACTCTGCCTCACAGGGTCTAAATAACAGGTCAAATTTCTCTTGTGACTCAGCACCAGTGGTTAAGGAATGGCATGGTGTGGTTTAATATCAATCTCTTGGAGATTTGTTACCAGATAAATAAAGTGAACTCATAATTTCTGATTTTGTAATTCTAGTTGCTTTGTGAGAGGGCACAAATATATTTAAGGAAATATAAAATTTCAAATTAGCAAAATTAATACTGTATTTTTAGCTTCATTAACTGAAAAATCTTAGTTTGTTTCATGGAGCTTATTTTTATATTCACAGAGATGAAGTGAATCATAGATTCTATCAGAAAATGTTTTTAATTACTCATTGTGAAGAGCATGAGTGATACCATCATGTCTAGGAGAAAAGAAATCATTAATAATTTAAGACCAAATGTGTGCCAGGTACTGTGCGAATCGTATGAATATTGCAATCTCATACTACATGACTCATGGTTAAATCAGAAAAGTCAAACTTCCAAGGTAGTAAACAAAGCCAGAAGTGGGAGAAAGGATGGTAGAACTGGAACCTGATGATTCTAAACTACTATGAAGGTGGAGGCTTTCTGTGTCCCACCTGGTCCCTCAGCCACTTATAAAATAATCATTCAGAGGCTTAATATTAATTGTAATTGTTTGGGTGGTGGCTCAGGCTTATTACTAACTGGCTATTATATTTAAATTAACACATTACTATTAATCTAAAAATTGTCATCTGGCTGTGGTGTTACCTCACTTTCTACATGTCTTGCTTCCTCCCTTGCATCTCCCTTGACTCTGCCTTCTTTCTTGCTGTATCTCTACTTAGATTTCCTGTCTAGCTATATACTTCCCTGCCATAGGCCAAAGCAGCTTTATTCATCATCCAATAAAAGCAACACATATTCCAAGCATACAGAAAAACACCCCACTCACTCTCCCTTCTACAAAATACCATCTCTACTGTCAATGTCCTGACCATAGCCAGAAACTAGTAATAACTGGAATTCAGTTATAGCCTACAATCCATCAAATAACTAGGAACCTTATCTTGTTAAGTAGTCATATTTTGAGTTATACCAGGAAATGCATGAAGAACATAACAAGTATTTAAAATCAAAACAAGAAAAGGATGTGTGTAGAGAGATGGCACATTGTTAAGGAGCATTAGCTGCTCCAGAAGAGAACTGGACAGTTTACTTCTCCTCACCTACATGTTGGCTCATGACCAACTCTCACTCCAGATCAGGGGTACCTGCTGCTCTCTTCGGGCCTCTATAGGCACTGCACAATATGGTATACATACATACACTCATATACATAAAGCAAATAAATCTCTACATAAAAGAATATTAACAAAGCATAATTGCAAAACATTCAGATTTCCAAAACTGTCATTTTATAGTACAAATACAGAAAACATAATCTTGCTTTTATCTTGAGCTTCATGATATTTTAAAAGTTATTGATTCTCTCATGTTTTTCTTTTCTGTATGCACAAGGAAATGCTTTCCCATCTTCCAATGGCGATAACTGAAGGAATTTGTTGGCTGCTGTCTATGCATGTAATTCCTGATGCTCACTGGAATTTGTTCTTCCAAATTCATATCCATTTTCCAGAGTAATAAGCTGTGTGAAGCAGTTTGTGTACATTTTACAAACATATAAAATAATTGTCATGCAGGCCTGGAATGAGTTGATGGAACTAAATGGCTTCCACTAGATATTTTATGGTTCAAATGATCAGAATTGCTTAATGTGAATTTCATTCATCACAATATAATACACTTTCAATTAGGCCAGCTCTAAAACTGCCTGCCATAATGACAGCCAAGTTAGTAAA
Source organism: Phodopus roborovskii (assembly GCF_943737965.1). NCBI lineage: Eukaryota > Metazoa > Chordata > Mammalia > Rodentia > Cricetidae > Phodopus > Phodopus roborovskii. The sequence continues at coordinate 51,809 of NW_026125221.1, read as the reverse complement.
GCCACTGTCTTTTGAGAAAGAGGAAATGTTTACTCAGGTAGTCTCATCACTTGCTTTTGAAGGCAGAGTTGCAATTATATAACCTTTATTTATTCAATCTATCACAGTTAATTTTAATCAGGCAGCTTTGTTGTTTGTTTCCTACTAGAAGGGGGAAAGACATCTAATTATATTTAATGCAGTGTTTATGTACATATCTGCATTAGGCCAGCTGAGAAGCTATCCCAGTGAAATGGTAATCTCTCTGACAACCTGATAATGCAAGAAACAAATGTGAATGGACTTTTGATACAGAAAACTACAGTTGATGCATATTTGCATACTGATAAAGTTATGCCAAGTACAAGCCACTATTGCATTAGCACAGACCTAAAAAGAATTTTGCTATCTAAGACCAGTTTGAATTCAGAATTTAGTAATTCTATCTATATGTTCAAATGAAGATGTAAATACCATAGATGTAATAAGACACAATTTTGGGGAAAAAACTGATATATTAAATAACATTTATTTCTCTCTTAGGGTCCTCCTTATATCCTAGCTTTTCTGACAGTATGAATAGTAGGCTGGTAATCCTTTGCTCTATGTCTAAAATCCATATATGAGTGAATACTTACCATGTTTGTTTTATTGTGACTGGGTTACCTCACTCAGGATGGTATCTTCTAGTTCCATCCATTTCCCAGAGAAGAGATACCATAAAAGAAGGAACAATTATAGGGCTAAAGAGAAATCTGGCACCACTGCTGTTCCTGTCACCAATGCCTCCTCATTTCCAAATGTGGGATGGGGAACCTCAACTAAGCTTACTGCCAGTTCATCTACCTTCCAAGAAAGCATGAGCCTATTCTCTACCAATTTTATTAGTTAAGCTTAAAGATAAGGGAAATGTCCAGAGATCTACAAGGCTGACCCCAACTAACAATCTAACCAATAGTGGAGAGACTATCTTAAATGCCCTTTCCTGATAATGAGATTGATAATTACCTTATATGCCATCCTAGAGTCCTCATCTAGTAGCTGATGGAAACAGAAACAGGCACCCACAGATAAACACTGAGCTGAACTCCTGGAATGCAGTTGCAGAGAGGGAGAAGTGATGAGCAAAGTGGCCAAGACCAGGCTGGAGAAACCCACAGAAACAGCTGACCTGAACAAGGCAGAGCTCATGAACCCCAGATTGATAGCTGGGAAACCAGCATTGGACCTACCCAGAGCCCCTGAATGTGAATCTCTGTTTGGAGGCCTGGGAAGTCCATGTTTCCTCTGATAATGGAAACAGGATGTATCCCTAGTGCAGGAACAGATTTCAGGAGCCCTTTTGCTGTTGGAGGTATACTCCCTTAGCCTAGAAACATGCGGGAGGGCCTAGGCCCTACCGCAAATGACTTGACAGACTTTGATGATTCCTCATGGAAGGCCTAATCCTCCTTGGGAAATGGATGGGGGATGGGATAGGGGTGTCTCTGGAAAGCATGGGAGGATGGGAGGTAAAGGGAACTCGGGTCAATATGTAAAATAAAAAATATTAAATTTTTTAAAAAAAGAAATGCATTGATGGGATCTGGAAATGTACCTCAGCTGTGAGAGGGTTTACATAGCATGAAAAAGGCTTTGATCTCAGTTTTCCTCACCAATCTCAGTGTGGTGATGCACATCTATAGCTGTAACAATTGGGAGGTACTTCTAGGTACATGACAAATTTGTGTCTAGTCTGCACTACACAGGATCCCTGCCTCAAAACAAAACAAAAACATGAAACAAACAAACAATCAAACAAACAGAAACTATGCAAACCAGAGAGGCTTTGAACTGGCAATGATCCTCCTACTCCACCTCATGAATGAAGGGATTACAGGTATGTATTGCCATGCTTAAAAAATTATCCAGTAACTTTTAAATACCAGTTAATTATCCTAATATGCTTTACTATTTACTACTGGTTGATTTTAAGAAATACTCATTAATTGTTACTATGAGTGCAGACCTAGATAAAAATCTAAAATGTTGTCATCCCCTTCATGTTAATAACATTACTGGTTTGAAGTAATGAAGAAAATGTCCTTAGACAAAGAACTGGTAACATGCACATCCAGAAGGGAGAGTGAGACAGTTATCCCTAAAATACAAATCTCTTCCAGTTGAATCAGAAACTCTGTGATTATTCCCAGAAATCTGTACATTTAAATCTCTGTGAGACTCACCAATAAAGAGGGAGAGAACTCAGTGACCAAATCAGACTAATTAACAGGTGCAAAACAATAAAGTACACTTATAATACAAAACAAAGCTACAATGCCACCCAGGGTTCAACTGCTACACCACTGCTGTTCCTGTCACCAATGCCTCCTCATTTCCAAATGTGGGATGGGGAACCGCAACTAAGCTTACTGCCAGTTCATCTACCTTCCAAGAAAGCATGAGCCTATTCTCTACCAATTTTATTAGTTAAGCTTAAAGATAAGTTACATATATGATTTTAGACTCCCAAATATAGGATAGAATAGTTTCTTTTAATTTTGCTAAATGTTAATGGACTAAATATTGTTAACTGTGATTCTTATTTGATAACTGTTGTGTTATATATTTTGCTATGTTAAGCTTAAAACCCTTCTTTTTATTTAGACAGAAAAGAAGAGATGATGGGAGATGTCATCCTGTATATGTTTCTCATACTGGTTAATGAATAAAGCACTGTTGGCCAATAGGAAAGGAAGATAGGAGGGACTAGGAGACAAGGAGGAAATAGGAAGTAGGGAGGAGGGGTCAAGATGGAGAGCCTGGAGAGAACAGAACCGCCATTCCTCCACTCTCCGTAAGACCATGTGGAAATACATAGATGGGTTAATAATTAAGACAGAGCTAGCCGATAAGAAACTAGCACCTGGCCAACAGCATAATATAAAATACAGAGTCTCTGTGTGTTAATTGGGGCTGGCGCGGTGGCAGGACAAGACTGGCGGTGGAAGGAAAAACCCTACTCATTACAGCTATCCCCATTTTTTTTTCTATTCCAGACAAGATTCCTGAGTCTAATCTCTATTGCTCCATCTAACACCTATAACAACTTATTACCAACCCCTTACAGATGACAATTATCCATAAGACTGAGAAAAACCAAAAATGATCCACCCTACCTATTAGGAGAGGAGGCATCATGTTCTTAGAATTACTACATGTTGTCTGGGGAGGTGATGGTATCTCTATGGGACCCTGTAAAATTAAAACAATGGCTAAGTCTTATGAAGACTAGCTGTGACATTTGTAGCTAGTCTGAGAAATGGGTTAGGATTATCTGAAATTCTAGCTAGAGTGATATAAAAAGATGGGCCATCTCAGCTAGCCACCTTGGAATTTTTCATGAGCAGTTTGTAGTCCAAAGCAGATTTCAGAGTGATATTTATCAGCTCAGCAGAATTATTATGAATCATGTAGAATTGTTGTGATGCCCCATCATCTTTTTTGGAGACTTAAAAGATTACTGTTGGAAAAATATGCTATCCACTATGGAAAACTTAAACATTATTAATATCAAAATGGAAAGTTTAAATTTTAATGTAGTATTATTTCTAAGGAAAGGTTCTAAAGAGCCAAAAATGAGTTTGAGGGGAAAGGAATTTGTGACAATGGTTCCTAGGTTTTGGTTTAAGGAATTCTGCTCTTCAATCATTTCAATTGACATCCCCTAAAGGAAAGATATCTATTCATAGGAATAGCTAATTTTATTATTATTTCCCAAGGGATCTTTCTCAGGAGTTTCTTTTTAACAACAGAAAAATTAATGGCCATTATAGGAAGGAGAGATTAAGTGAAAGGACACCCTTAACCATAAATTCTACCAGGATATTGAGGAGGAATGTCACCAGGCTATAGGAGAATGAATAATAATGGAATGTAAGATCAGTAAGAGGGAGAAAAATTTTAGTGGTCTAACAATATGATGACGATACCTGTAGGTAAAGTGCTTGCCATGCATGTATGAGGAATTGAGTTCAGTCTCCAGAGTCCATGTGATGTTGTGCACTTCTTATCACAACACTGAAGAGATAGAGACAAGCAGATCCCAGATGTTCTATGAGCAGCTAGGATAGCCTACTTGACAAGTTCCCATTCTTAAAGAAACCATGTCTCACAAAGCGTGCTGGGATGATCCCGAGTAATTACAGCAAGGAAGCCTTTCTTTCCTGCAAACATCTGTGGATACACATGCACCCACATATACATGGACATGACACATACATACACACAAAAATGCACACGTATACATATATGTATACACACATATGTACTACACACAAACTAATGTGCAAGCTGTACAGTGTTGGTAGCCCATATTCTAGTCTCCTACAACCTCAGAACTTGGAGCAATTAATTCCTTGTAGGATGTGATACACACTTGTAGAATTAATGAAAGGAGTAACAACAATGATAGAATAGTTAATGTTGACTTCATATTTAGTCACTGCAAAACACTATTTGACCACTTTATATAGATGACATTACTTTCTCTTTATGACAAACATGTGGTATGGATGTGACTAGGTCTGTTTTACAGACACTATGGCCTTGAGTACTGTGGCAGAAATGTGTTCATGGCATGGTTATGAGATTTGCACATGGGTCTTCTGACACCACACACACTTCTGCCCAGGACTAGTACTTACTTAGCCACCCCCTCAAACTTGTGTTCATTTATATTACTTGATTTTAATATCTCCATCACCAAGACCAACCTAAGAAAAATATATTCATTCTTCTTATGAACAGAATGATAGAGTTAAACAATTTGAACTGCATTATATTTGTTTTACTTAGTTACAAACATCAGAAACAATTTTACATTTCTCAAAATAAAAATAGAATTCAATATAGTTAGCTTTCTTTCTCAGGAAATGGTATTGCCTTACCAGCTTAACTGTGAAAGATCTCAGAGTCTGTGTGCTAAAAATGAGAATAATCACAGGACAGAGTAATGACCTTCATAGTTGTTGTATGACCTGATTTATATAGAACAATTGAAAATTTTCTGTTTTTAGATTGTATTGAAGTCATGTTTGATTCATTTAATAATTTTAAATATTTAGATTTGATAAAGTATAGAATAGGAAAGAAACTGTATTATCCAAGTGGCTTCATTTCCTTCTAACTCATTTGTCTTTTTAGATTGTTCTTCTTTTATACTATATGTGAATGATTTTCATCTCTTCAGGAACAAAGTAGAGCTCAAGTTGAGTTTGATATAGCAATATTTGAATTTGTAGGAAATCACACACATATATTGAGTTGTCTATTTGACTTGTACTTATAAAAGGAAAGAGGGTATTGTTGAGAGGAATAAAAATAAATGCTACTGAATAATGGAAATGTGATTTAAAGGCAGATTCCACTTAGACAAGGGTCCTGTTAATCCTTAAACCTGTGTAATCAGGTTCATACAGAGAAATAAAACAAATAGAAAACATTCATCACCACCATTATGAGAAGTGGGGCATACCATGGTCTGCTTTCATCAGCTGGGGAACCAGGGAAGCTAGAAACATAATTTAGTTGGAGTCTAAAGACCTAAGAAGCAGAGCAGGTGAGAAAAAGGTAAATGTTTGAGAACTGGTGGCCTCAAAGTCCAAGGTAAAGAACACAGATGTCTCAACTCAAACCAAGAGAGGCAATCTGTTCATCTTATTCTGTATTCCCTCTTATAAGATTAGATAATGGCTACCTGTATTGGTGCTCAACCATATGATTAAGTGCTAAATTTTCCTGAAAATCTCTCACTGACACACACAGAAATGGCATACAATAGAAACTTGTGCTTTTCTTATTTATCCTAGCCAAGTAAGGAGTGGATACATGTGTGTGTGCAAGTGTGCATGCACAAATACACACACACACACACACACACACACACATATCACAGCTGGCTCCTTGAAAACTGACTTGCACATTCATCTCAAATCATAATATTCAAACAAAAGTAACAAAGTTTTAACTACATGTATCATGATATACTCATCTTAAACACAGCTGAAAAAATTTATGACCCTTCCCCCCAAAAAGATAGAATCATTGCATGTTTAACATTCTGCCTATATCTGACTTAAATACTTGGTTTTAAAATTAGCCACACTTATATGCTGACACAACATCAAGATATCTTGTTTATGATAACAGCATAAACAAGGAAAGGAAGCAGATGTGAATGCACACAAATGTATAAATTAACATAATTAACCCAGAGAAGGGATCTGTGATACTAGAGAATGATTAATTTTTAATGTCTGGATAAAGAACTTTTACTAATACACAGAAGCAACAGAAAAGTAACAACCCGTGGGCTGTTAGATGGCTTAGTAGGTAAAGATGTTTGCCACCAAATGTGATGACCCTAATTTAATATCTAGAAACCACATGGTGGAGTGAAGGAACAGACTTATATAAGTTGTTCCCTGATTCACACACACACACACACACACACACACACACACACACACACACACACACACACACTATGGTGCACATGTGCATGCATATACCATACTGACACAATAAATGCATGTAATAGTTGTTTCAAAATCTACAATTATTTACCCTCACACGACAATAGATAGAAAAAGAGTTAATTCAAATATTACTATATAATAAAATTGTTTCAAAGGTATGTCTTCATCCTGTTTCAAAAAGATGTTTTATGTATATAGTAAAATAAATTTTTCTAATTCCCTTTTCAGAAAAATAATTTAAAGATTTATTTTTGTTTTATGTATTTGAGTGTTTTGCATGCATGCCATATGTGAAAATTTTGAGTGCAGTGCCTGCAGATCCAGAACAGGGCATTGAACTCCTGAAACTGGAGTTTCAGATGGTTGTGTGTTGTGGATGTGCTCAACTCCTGAGTCATCTCTTCAGCCTTCATCAATCACCTTCTACAATTAGATTCATTGCTTACTGTTTAAAATGGAAATAACAGCAAGTTTAATAATAACACAACATATAAGAGAGAAAAACAGCACAAGTTTACATAGATCCTTAATAATATTCAGCATTAAATATAATAATCAGAAATTAAATGATGCCTTATCAATCTCATAGGATAAAATGTTTTGTTAGATCTCTTTCCTGTAATTTAAATGTCTGTCATTCCTGTCTGTATTAGTTACTTTTCTTGATGCACAGACAAAATACTAGATGGAAACTACTGAAACAAAGAATTTCTTTTGGGTTATAGTTGGAGGGGTTACAGTCCTTCTTGGAGGTGACGGCAGTAGCAGAAGTGTGAGGCAGCCAGTCACATTGCGTTTGCTCTCTGGAAGTACAGAGAGATGAATTCTGGTGGCTTTCTCCTATTTTTCTTATTCTTTAGTATGGAACAACAGACCATGGGATGGTGTCACATTCCAAGCCAGCGAAGATGATAATATTAACCAATTCAATGACTTTAAGTATTTTCAAGTAATGATATCACTTATATTAGATAGTAGTTATGTATCTTAATTTGGCTCCCTTTTTAATGAATTTTCATTACTTAGATGTAATAAGTGAATTTATATAATGCAAACATTTACACAGAAATATGGTCATTCTCCTGATTTATGAAGAGTATGCTTCAAGATTTGAATATGTAGTCATGATGCCATTCTTTAGACAATTACCAAATGTCAGAAAAACTGAACAATATATCATAGGATTATCTGTGAAAAATCTTAGAATCATGGCTGGATGGCTGATAAGAAAATATCTCCTTATGCTAATAAGAAAGAATTTGTATTCATTCATTTTGACTTAGTTTGGCCCAATGCTCACTGGAAGAAGTTTTAATGCAAACAGGGAGGCACTGCATTCACTGCCAGCTATGTTCTGTGACTCACTCCTTCCCACTGTGGATTGCTCACATTTGCAGACATTGACAAGAGAATTAAAGAATCAAACTCCTCCTGAGAACTTATTTATCTATTTTAATAGTTACTTTCCTACAATGCAAGAAATGAATCCCTCCAAGTTCACACTAAGTTTCATATCTTCTTAAGTTTTGGCTTCATAAGTTTTCTTATTCATCTTCTAAATTAATCCAGGCAAGTCTCTATGCAGTGAGTGCAGAACACAAAATGTTGGGGTCTAGTACCATTGCCATTACTTTCCAGGACTCCACTTTCAAAGTTGTGGGAAGAAGTGCCATATTGATCTCCAAAATGGCTGTACAAGTTTGCACTCCCACCAGCATTGGAGGAGTGTTCCCCTTTCTCCATATCCTCTCCTGAATAAGCTGTGATTGGTGTTTCTAATTTTAGCCATTCTGGTAGGAGTAATATGGTATCTCAGAGTTGTTTGGATTTGCATTTCCCTAATAGCTAAGGATGTTGAGCACTTTCTTAAGTATTTTTCAGCCTTTTTGATTTCCTCTACTGAGAAATCCATTTTTTAATAGGGTTATTTGTTGTTTTGCTGACAAGTTTCTTGAGTTCTTTATATATTTTGGAGATCGACCCTCTATCAGATGTAGTAATCAGTCTACTACAGACTTTTAGTCATATACCCAAATGATCCCCATCCATGCACTAAAAACATCTGTTCAACTATGTTCATAGCAGCACATTATTTTTAATAGCAAGAACCTGGAAGCAACCTAGATGCCCCTCAACTGAAGAAAGGATAAAGAAGATGTGGCACATTTACACAATAGAATACTACTCTTTGGGGGATGGGGGGAACAAAAACAATGGAATCTTGAAATTTGCAGGCAAGTAGATGGAACTTGAAGAAACCATCCTGAATGAAGTAACCCATTCCCAAAAAGAAGAACATGGTATGTACTCACTCATATATGTATTTTAGACATAGAGCAAAGAGTCACCATCCTATAATTCACATTGCCAGAGAAACTAGGATACAAGGAGGATCTAAGAGATTCATATAAGGTCCATCACAGAAGGGTAAAGGAACAGCATCTCCAGAGCATATTGGGAGTGGGGGGGCAGTGAGTGGAGTGGGAGCTAGGAGAAAGAGAAGGGGAGGAGAGAAAAGTATGTGGGACTAGGAAGATTGAGTCATGGGGGGAATGCATGAGAGAAAAGAGAGATAACATAAAAGAGAGAAAGAGAGATACCATAAAAGAGGGAGCCATTATAGGTTTGAAGAGAAAACTGGCCCTAGAGAAATGTTCAGAGACCTACAAGACTGACCCCAACTAACAATTTGAGCAACAGTTAGAAGGCTACCATAAGTACTCTTCCCTGATAATGAGACTGTTGACTAACTTATCCACCATCATCTAGTAGCTGATGGAAACAGGAGCAGACACCCACAGCTAAACACTGAGCCAAACTGGAATCCAGATACAGAGAGGGAGGACAAGACCAGGCTACAGAAACACACAGAGATAGCTGACCTGAACAAGGAGGAGCAAGTAAGCCTCCAGACTGATACCTGGGAAACCAGCATGGACCGACTCAGACCCCCTGAACATGGGTCTCAGTTAGAAGGCCTGAGCAGTCTAAGGGACCTCTGACCGTGGAATCAGGATATATATATATATATATATATATATATATATATATATCCCTGGTGCACAAAAGGATTTTTGGGAACACATTCCACATGGAGGGATACTCCCTTAACCTAGAGGCAGGAGGGAGGGTCTAGTCCCTACTCCAAATGACTTGACAGATTTTGTTGACCCCTCCTGGAAAGCACCACCCTCCCTGTGGAGTGGTGGGGGGATGGGATGGGAGGGTGATGGTGGGGGCATGAGAGGGAGGGAAGGAAAAAAGAAAGGAAGGAAGGAAGAAAGAAAGAAAGAAAGGAAGGAAGAAAGAAAGAAAGGAAGGAAGGAAGGAAGGAAGGAAGAAAGAAAGAAAGAAAGAAAGAAAGAAAGAAAGGGAGGTAAGTAAAAGACAAACCTAAGTTTTAAAGAATGGAGTTTAGAAGTTCATTGCTGATATGAACAATGTTCCTTGCTGATATGAACAATATAGAACAGTGGGGACTGGAAGGCTTTCAGAGGATATGGCTGAACTCTTAGGTTAATCATCAATCAAGGAAGAATGGTGACAGCCATGTTAACATTAGTAGAAATCATGTATTTTCCCTGATTTTTATTAATTAGTTTGTTTGATAGTATAAGTTAAGAGAAAATAGTGGGAAAAAAATTACCACAAGGGACTGTGAGAAACATGGCTTTTAAAAGTAAGTTTAAAAGGATAACAATTATCTATCCCCACCTTATCTTAGACTCTTTTTCTACAAGTTTGCTCAATCTGAGGTCTGCAGCCACTTATCTGTGTGACAGATTGTGACAAGCAGTTTTCCTGCCAGCCTGGACCCACAGCCGCATCAGTCCCAAATAACAAGACAGAGATGATATTCTGTATTAGATATAAAGCTGTTGGCATGTTACTAGCATTTCTTATTTGCTAGCTCTGTCTTAAATAGTAACCCATTTCTATCAATCTAAACGTTTCTACACGGTCTTATTTTACTAGAGAGATGGACGGACCTGTTCCTCAAGTCCCTACATCTTGACTCTCTTCTACATCTGCCAGACTCTCCTTGTTTCCTAGTCCTGCCTATCTTGCTTTCCTATTGAACAACAGGGCTTTATTCATTAACAATAAGGAAAACATATTTACAAAATGACATCTCCCATCAACAGATTCCATCTAACTTAGTGGTAAATGTAGTAATGGGAACCAAAACATAAAAATACTATATTGCATTACATACAATTTTAACGCTTGCATAATATCAGAAAATTTTCAAGAACAAGATTTGATTATGTGATTCTGTCCATGGTTCAAACCTTTCAGAAAGATGAAAAACACAACACACTACGAGAAGCAAAATTGGATTTTCACACCACATTTTCCTAAAGTTAGTACATACAAAGAATATAACTTTTGAATAAGGCTCCTATCAAAACATGCCGTGTCTATCAACCCCAACTTTACTTTACTCTTCCCAATAACATTCTACAACTCTGTGCAAAGACTGTGTTTAGAAATGTTCATTTTCTTCAGAATTGTTATTTCACTTTGATAGAAACCATAGAAAATGTGGGCAGTTTTCCACGATAAAGGATAACAGTTCAATGGAATATTTGTTGTCATAAATCTTACTTATTTCTTCAGCTGAAATAATAGTTTATGTTTTTTCAATGTAAAATAAAATGTCTGCGTGTCTTAGCTTTATCTCTGTTGCTGTGCTAAAACATCCTGACCCAAGGCAAGTTAGAGGAGAAAAAGGCTTATTTTGTTTTACATTCTCAGGTTAGAACCCTGGATTATCACTGTGGGAATGGCAGAGTGGCAGGAGCTTGCAGTAGCCTGTCACCTCACACCCACAGTCAAGAGAATAGAGAAATGAATTCATGCTCACTTGTTTACTTATTTCTCTTCAAATTGATTTCTCCATTCATACAATCCATATTCCTGCCTAATGAAGGAGCAGCCTACTATGGCCACGTCTTCCCACATCTGTTAACTTAAAAGATAATCTCTCATAGACAAATTCACAGTCAACCCAATATAAACAATCCTTCATTGAGACTTGCCAGGTGAGTTCATGTTATTCAACATTGATAATCAACACTAACTACCACACTCAGTAAATGATTGCATACAATTAAACATGAAGCTTTATTGTTAACATTATATATAGTTCATTATTAAGCCATTTCCCTCAATCAATACCTTCTCATAAAGCATATTCTTCCCATTGCTTGTGTTAGAAAATTCTTTCTGCTGGGCTGTGATGGCTTATGCCTTCTATGCCTTTATTCCCAGAGGCAGGTGTATCTCTGTGAATTCAAGGCCAGCCTGCTCAACATAGCTAGTTGTAGGACAGCCAAGGTCTCTCTCTCTCTCTCTCTCTCTCTCTCTCTCTCACACACACACACACACACACACACACACACACACATGCATGTTTGCTAACATGTATCTGTTTCAAAAGGAAACAAAGAAAAGACAAAGGAAGGTCTTGAATTTGGAAAATATACTTGGCAAAGAAAAACTGAGTAAGGTTGTGGAAACAAAATGCTAAACATTACTCATCTGTAAATGCAGATGAGTTAGTAACACATTTGAAATTCCAGATGAATAAAATATCTCATATATACTGATGATGTCAAAATAAGTATAAAAAGACAAATGTTTGTTTCCACAGATATAAATGATAAAGAAATGAGCATATCTATCTTAGATTGTGTATCAAATCTACACACTGTTTTGCTTATGTTGTATAACAGTGTGTCACAAATGGAAATTGATAGCTCTATTACACTGTGAAAATATTGATGAAATCTATTTTTATAGTTCAGGGTATTTATACACCATTTTTTCATTCATTAGATAATTCTGACAGTTCTAAATTCTCCAAATTTTCCTTTTGATGCATATGTCTTGCTCCTCCAATATTCTATAGCCTTCTACATATTTCTCAGCTTAGAGTCTAAATATAACCCTCTTAAGAACTTACTGTTACTCTTACTGTTACTCTCTTCCCAGTCTTTCTATGCCTTTGTACATAGAAAGATTCACTGTTGGTCTCAGAAGGCTGGCATTCTATCAGTAAGCATTCCAAGGTCAAAGTCAATATTTTTTGAAAAATACCACCAATCAACCAGCAGCAAAGAATAGTTCCAAAGCTTAAATAAATAACCTAAACAAATACAGAACATTTTAACTATTCCTACTCTGTTTTATGAGCCTCTATGTGTGTGAAAGGAGTAGAGACGCAACTAGAGCCAGAAAGCAAAGCACACTTGAAACCACAACATTAGAGATATTGAGACAGAAAGATGAGAAGTTCAAGGTCATTCTTATCAACATAGCAAAATCAAGGTTATATTTCGATATGATACACCTTCTCAAAATAAACAATTACAAACCTTCCTTTCTCTTAGTAAATTATATTATGGTGGAAATTGTTAATTTTAATTTCTTTTTGTAAGACTCTGTGTAGTTGCCATACTATAAATACTAATATCAACAATTTATATTTCCTTCAGTCTTCATGCCTTTGTGTGTGCACTTGCAAAAACATATATATGTATATCCACACTGTCTTACTGAACTTGTAGACAGCAATGATTATTGGTTTATATTTTTTGTTTTTCTGTATAACTCTTACATTCATTTGTATGTACTTCTGCTAGCTATCTCTGGTCTTCTCTTGCATATTTACAAATGTCAGCCACAAATTATTTGGCGAACTTTGACATAATATTAAAGTAGCACAACAATTTTATTTTCAGTAAATTGCACATCAAAACCAAGGACATTCACATTTTCTCACATATCTGTATTTTCAGCACCAGTTTGTTCTTTAATTAATTAAACAAACAAACAAACAAAAAACAGACAAAAAATACTCTCCTTATTTGCCCTTTGTTTTTATTGTCAACATGACACAACCTAGTCATCTGCAAAGGGGAACTTCAGTTGGAGAAATCTTCAGATCTGGTTGGCCTGTGGGCATGTCTGGGAGGGAATTGTCTCAGTTGATAATTGCTTTGGGGAAGGCTCTGCTTGGGATGTACCTTTCCTAGGCAAGTGGGCCTAGGATATAGAAATAAGCTAGCTTAGGGTAAGTTTGTGAGTGAGACAATGTACATTTCTCTACAGTGTCTGCTCTATTTCATGACCTAACTTCAATTAATGATGGACTGTGACCTAGAAGTGTAAGATAAAATAAACATTTTCTTTCTCAATGGTGCCTTTTGTGACAGTATTTATTACAGAAATAGACACAAACTGGGGTGGCTTTATCTTCAATTCTTTTCCTTGCTGATAAACTTCCAGGGCCTTGCAGATATACATCTTTGTACTGTTCAAAGCTCTAGTATTAACGCCAATGCATAACAAGGGGCAGATAGTAAATATAATCCTTGCATACATTAATGAATAATTTTCAGTGTAGGCCAATGTGAATAGGTTATTGCTACCCCTTCCCAGGTTCAATTTATGTGTTTTTTTTTTTTTCACAACGTCCTGTGTTCTGATGCCAAAGCCATTGAAAAAAAAATATGCAATAGTTTGTATGATTCCAAATTCAATGACTTATACGTACTGAGTACTGAAGGTGAGGTTCCCTATTATCCCAAGAGATTAATGGGGAATATAGATTTAAAACCAATCAAAACAGTATAGGAACTGCATTGTGTGAATACAGAAAAGGGGTTTCATTGTTAAATTGTCCTATTAATGTATCATGCATGAGATGGGATCATAGAATGTCATAGAAAAGAATCTTAAACATATAGCAACTGCGAAAGTGATTGTAGAAACATAAATTAATGGTATAGATCTTAATCTAGAAAAAATCACAAAAGTAATAATTTAGTAGGGCAAAATTATTTGCAGCACATCAATATTCACTGAGCATCATAATATACAAATTATTTAATCCTATGTTTATGGTCAAACAGCTAATAATTGGTCCAGTAATCTATTAAAATTCAAGCTTGAACTAAAGCTTCTTCCAGGACTTAGATATTAAAACAATGTAGTGCCTTTTCAGAGGTTGCTAATTTGATTCCCAGAACCCATGTCAGGTGACTCACAACTGTCACTCCAACCCCAAGTACCCTCTTCAGGCCTCTGAAGGCATCTGCACTCACATTCACTTATATACACAGAGACACACATCATCATGGACACAAAAATAAAAATACAAAATAAATAAATCTTAAAAGCTGAATTTGACCTAACATTTCCCTTTATATATTTACCCAATAGTGATTTGTAAACAGACTGTAAACCTACTCTTTAACATCAACTGGATTCTCAGACAATAGCACCTGTTCAGCTTCTATCCATGATAAGACCATCATCCATTTAAACCTCTCTCTCTCTCTCTCTCTTTCTCTCTCTCTTCAGTCATATGTTTTTCTCTAGCTGATTCATTTTTGTTGTTCTGAAATACAAATGTAAGCCAGTTAAAATTTATAATTCTCTTATTTACAGATTACAAAAATGAAGTCTCTAACAAATGTGAACTAATTATGTCAGAACTGGAAACTCAGAGAATTACCCACTATGATCTTGCTGGGGCCCTCTGCTGAAGCTTTCAATGGCTTAATGAGCTAGGGACACATTTAAGGACTTCAGCTAATTCAAATAGTACATTTTACATTTGAGACACTTACTGTATTCTGAAATTACATATTAAGAGTAAAGGCTGGAAATCTCCGTGAAATGAGTGGATTTCAGGAAATAAGTAGTTAAATAAATCAGAAGTAGATGGATTTTTATTAATAATGACTTGAAGTCAGCTCTAACTCAACTCACTTGAATTGGATTAAGGTGACCAGCCGCTTTCCCTGCCTCACAAATGGAAATAAATCACCCTGCAGTGAACTAAGACCCAACAAAAATCAGTAGGTATTCCAGGGCAAGAGCACAGAGAAAAAGAAGGAATTTTACCTTTGCTGCCTAGTTGCAGGTCAACTTAACATAAGTTAGAGTCATCAGAGAAGAGGAAACATCAATTGAGAAAATGCCTCCAAAGGGAATTTTCTTAATTGATGATTAATGAGGGATGGTCCAGTCCATTGTGTGTGGTGCTATCTATGGGCTGTTAGTCTTTTGTTCTAAAAGGAAGCAGGCTAAGCAAGCCACAAGGAGCAAACCAGTAAATAGCACCCTTCCATGACCTCTGCATAAGCTCTGTTCTCCAAGTTTATGCCCTGTTTGAGTTCCTGCTCTGACTTTCTTTAACTATGAACAGTGCTAAGGAAGTATAAGCCAAATTAATCCTTTCCTCCTGTCTTAGTCAGAGTTTGATTGCTGTGAAGAGACCAATGCAACATTTATAAAGGGAAACATTTAATTGAGGCTGGCTTACAGTGTCAGAGGTTTAGTCCATTATCATCATTGTAGAAATCATGGTGGCATGCAGAAAGGAGCTAAGAGTTCTACATCTTCATCTTCAGGCAACACGGAGTTAACTGAGACACTGGGCATAGCTTGAGAATAAGAGACCTCAAAGCCCACTCCCACAGTGACACACTTCCTCCAATATGGCCACACCTACTCCAAAAATGCCACATCTCCTAATAGTGCACTCTCTTTGGGGGCCATTTTCCTTCAAACTGCCACACCTTCCTAAGCTGCTTTGTCAGGGTGTTTTATGGCAGCAATAGTAATGCTAACTAGGACATCACCTCTGATCTTGAAAGTGAAAAGAGACAAGAAGTTTAATTAATTAGGAAAAAGGAAACAGAAGAAAATAACTAAAAAGATGTCAGACTTAACCAGCAGCCTATGAAGTGAATCAAATGTAAATCATAGAATTAAAAGAACATTATCTCAAAACAAAAATGTAGAACAGTGGGCAACTATCTTATGGAAGAACAGTGAAGAACACCCTCAGAGTTACAGGAACACTGCCATTGAACTTCTCTATTCCTCCTCATCTAGGTGAATTTTCCTTCAGCTATTTGGCTGCTGGATTCTCTATCTCTATCATTTGCGTGCCACATCATGTTACTTAAATGAAGTGAAGAAATGCTTAACAAGGGAAAGGAAGGCTCAGCAAGAAGGAGCTTGCTGCCAAGCCTAAAGACCTGGGTTGAGTCCCCCAACCTGAAGTGTAGTATAGGACTTTCTGTAGGCTGAGGTACTCCATCAAATAGTGTTATGGCTGCTGTGACCTTTGAGGGACCCTGAGAAAAACTAGGATAATGGTTAAGTCTTGGCTATAGTAATCTGTGGAATTGGACCATTTTAGCCAGCCACCTTAAAGCTGTTCTGGATGCAGAAATCAGAGGAAACAGCAACAAAGGTGCTCTGAGATATTGGATCACCTGGGCTATCTGCTACCATCAGAGATTTTTCAGGGGAGCTTCCTCAATCAAATCTGATTTTTCTTAAACCAGAATGAATCCACACCCTCTCATATCCTGTAGAAAAAAAAATGTATAACCTCTCTCCCAATGCAACATACCTTTTGACTTAAAATTTGAAGTGAAGATAGTTTTCAAATATATAAGTTGGTTTAATCTAACAGTTTCTATAATCAAAGGTTTCTTAGCAGCCAAAAAATTTAAAGACAACACAATAACATAATCCAAAATTTAGTCTCTCTGTGTATTTTCCATCTTTATGTGACTTATTATATTTTAATTACTCTATTTTTCAAAGAACTTTACTAGTTTATTCTTAAACTATTTTATATACCCTTTCTCTTCTCCCTCCTAAGCCTATGTATATTTTTAAATTCACTGTAACCTGTTTAGAGTTTTTATTTTTATTTTTTATCAACTGCATCTGTCCGTTCTGTGTATCTGCAAACCTTTATGTCTGCATGAGCAAAACCCTAAATTTGTCTTGCAGCTAGCTGGCACTCACATCAAGTCTAAAGACAGATGATTAGAAACACCTCTTTTGTATTGTTCCCCACATGAGAGATTGTGGAAACCTGCCTCACCATTTATTGTCTGTTGGGAGCTGGCTCCATCTCACCTGCAGTTGTCCAGAGATGGGTCTCTGCACCTCGGCTGGCATGAGAGACTAGGAAGCCCAGTGTGGCTTCATTTCTGTGCTTTTACAACTTTTTAAAATGTGTTTCCAAGTCTTATGTGGCTATTTTGGCTAAAAGTGCCATTTACAGTTTTGGTGTCTTTTCACAGTAACAGAAACCCTAACTAAGACAAACATTGGTACCAGGGACTGGGATATTGCTACACTTCTCTTTGAAGGAATGTGGACCTTGAGACTGAGGATTAGAAAAGCAGTTGAGCAGTTTAAGAGCTGCTTAATGGGCCATCTTAGCAGGAACATCGAAGACCATGGTGCTGAATATGACTTGAATTGTGGGTTTCTGGACCAAGAGGTTTCAGAGGAGAAGAATGTTAGTATGTGACCTAGAGACTATTCTTGTATTATTTTGGTGAAGAATGTGGCCACCTTTTGTTCTTATCTGAGGCTAAAGTGAAGAGTTTTGGATTAATTCCATTGGCAGTGGAAATCTCAAACAGTGTAGTATGGACTCTGATGTGTGTATTAGTGGTAAAATTAATGAAGATTTACAATGACAAAGAGCAAACTGAACAGGGAAAAATACTCAATTTAGAACTATTTGAGGAGAAAGAGAACACCAGAAAGTGTAAAAGCACTAAATTCTGTGTTCAAGGAGATAAAGAGATCAAGAAATAGAAGAAAGGGAGTGGCAAGCTCAGGGCAAGATTCTGCCCAGTTAAGTTTACAACTTGTGAAAAGGAATTAAAGAATATCTTAGCGCCAGGTGTCATGGTACATACCTTTAACTCAAGTACTTGGAAAGCAGAGGCTGGCAAATCTCTGAATTTGAGGACAGACTGGTTGCCAGGCAAGTTACAGAATAGCCAAGCTTGGGCAATGAAGGAAACCATCAAAAACAGAAATTTTGTGAAGAGGTAATAGAAGCAAGGGGTCATGTTGCAGCCCCAGCAAGCAGAAGAACTTGGCAGCTTTGGCTACATGGTTCTGGCTTTAGAATTAAAGATATAAGGAAGAGGCTATGGAATCTCACTCCATAGATAAGCCACTGAGGCCAAGTGTATGTCAGGGGTGTCCCGGAATAGAGGCCTAGAGAGGCCATTTCATGAAGCTGTGAAAGTAAGGCCTGGATTGACTTGGAGACCCAAGATGTTGGAGATGCCAGAGCCATGGGATATGTTCCAAGGAAAGCTGCTAACAGAGAATGGAAGTAGCCCAAGAAAAACAAGTGTGTTATAGTCAACAAAGCTGAATGGGGTTGGAAAGCTGAGGAGCCCTTTGACATCACATGGAGATGCAGCATTTGGAGTTCACCCAGCTGGATTTTGGTCTTGTTTTGGTTCAAGATTTTCTCAATATGCTCCCTTCCCTATGTTTTAGAATGGTGATCTATATCCTTGTGCCATTTTATGTTGGAAGTATCTGGTCTGCTTTCTGATTTTAATTTTACAGGGATTGCAGTTAAAGAGATTTCATGAATCTCAGAAGAGACTTTGGACTTTAGACTTTTAAATAAGTTTGAGACTATTACAGACTATGATGATTTTAAAAGCTGAACTAAATGTATCTTTGCATTATGAGATGGCTACAAGTCTATGTTGGGCAGGAAGAGGAAAAACCTGCTCATAGCTTGTAGTGTCTTGAAAGAAAATATCCCCTCAATGGGAATGGCAGTAATGGGAGGTGTGGCCTTGTTGGAGGAATTGTATCCTTGTGGGGATGGGTTTTGAGGTCTCATACATTGTCAGGCCATGCCCACTGTGTCAGATCACTTCCTATTGTTTGAGAGTCAAGATGCAAGAACTCTCAGCTCTTCTCCAGCACCATGTCTGCCTGCAGGCTGCCTTACTTCCTCCCATGACCATAACAGACTAAAGCTCTGAAGTATAAGTGAACCACCACAATTAAATGTTTACCATTATAAGAGTTGCTGTGGTTATGGTGTCTCTTCACAACAATAGAAATCCTAAGACAATTCCCAACATTAACTTTGTATGTTTCCATTTCCTTTTTTTCTATAATTTTTTATTTTAAAATAATCTTTTATCACTTAATGTACCAATTCCAGTTCTCACTCTCTCTTCTCCTCTGATACTCTCACCTTCCCCCACTCTACCCTCTATCCACTCCTGAGAGAGGATAAGGCTTCCCAAGGAACTCTGGCACATCACTTTAAGCTGAGCAAGGCATCCCTCCAAAGAAAATGGGCTCCAAAAACCAGTTCAAGCACTCGGGGCAAATCCTGGTCTCATTGCCAGTGACCCCACAGACTGCCCAAGCTGCACAACTGTGACCCACATTCAGAGGCCCTAGTTTTGTCCTATGCAGGTTCCCCAGCTGTCAGTCCAGAATCAGTGTACTCCCACTAGCTCAGGTCATATGTTTTTGTGAGTGCCCCCCAAATGGTATTGACCCCTTTGCTCATATAATCTCTCCTCCCTCTCTTCAATTGGACCCCTGAGTTCAGCTTGGTGCTTGTCTGTGGATCTCCATGTCTGCTACCTTGGAATTTGGAATTTTCTTAGTGTCAGATGTCTTGCTAGCCCCAGAATGGCTTCCTCAATCAAGATTTCTCTTTCTTTGCTCTCCTTCTCTGTCCCTATCCCATCTTGACTATCCAGTTCCCTCATGTTCTCTCCCTCTCCTTTTTCCCTCACCTTACCTCTCCCCTTCTGTCCCCTCCCAATGCTTCCAATCTTCTCAGTCGATCTTGTCTATTTCCCCTTCCCAGGGGGATCATGCATGCTTCTCCTAGGGTTCTCCTTCTTACATAGCTTCTGTTTCACATCTAATATCCACTTATGAGTGAGTCAGAAAGGAATTTCTGGAGTCATCACCATCCCTGACTTTAAGCTCCACTAGAGCTGTGCTAATGAAAACAGTGTTGGCAGAAAAACAGACAGGTGGATCAATGGAATCAATTCACATACCCTGATATTAATACATACACCTATGAACACCTAATTGTTGACAAAGAAGCTAAAATTATACAATGGGAAAAAGAAAGCATCTTCAACAAATGGTGCTGACATAACTGGATGTCAACATGTAGAGGAATGCAAATAGATCCATATCTATCCACATGCCCAAAACTCAAGTCCAAATGGATCAAAGATTTCAACATAAATCTAGCCACACTGAACCTAATAGAAGAGAAAGTGGGAAATACATTTGAATGCATAGGCACAGAAGACCACTTCCTAAATATGACACCAGTAATAGCATAGACACTGAGATCAACAATTAACAAATGCGACCCCTTGAAACTGAGAAACTTCTGTAATGCAAAGGACACAGGGACACAAAATGGCTGCATGTTTCCATTTCATATTTAGTAAAAGTAATTTTAAATAATGCAAATTAAATGGATTATTATAAAAATGTGAGCAAGAAAAGAGATATCTAAATAGAGGAAGCCATTATAGGTTTAAAGAGAAATCTGGCACTAGGGAAATGTCCAGAAATTCACACGGATGATCCCAACTAAGAATCTAAGCAATACATAGTGGAGAGGCTACTTTAAGTGCCATTCTCCTATAAAGAGATTGATGACTACCTTAAATGACATCCTAGAGCCTTCATCCTGATAGAAGCAGAAGCAGAGATCCACACCTAAGCCCTGAACCAAACTCCTTGAATTCAGTTATAGAGAGGGAGGAATGATGAGCAAAAGGGTCAAGACCATGCTGTGGAATCCCACAGAAACAGCTGACCTGAGCAAGTGGGAGCTCATGGACCCCCGCCAGACATCTGGGGAACCAGCATAGGACGGAAACAGGCACCCTGAACATGGGGCCTGGGCAGTCCATGGGGCCTCTTGTGGTAGAACCAGTAGTTATTCATAATGCATGGATGGACTTTGGGAGCCCATTCCCCCATGGAGGGATACTCTCTCAGCCTAAATATACCAGGGAAGGTCTAGGCCCTGCCCTAAATGATATGATAGACTTTGATGATCCCCCATGGAAGGCCTCACTCTACCTGGAGAGTGGATGGGGAGTGGGACAAAGAGGGGTAGTAAGGTGGTAGGTGGGGATTAGGGGAAGATGGAAGGGAGAGGAAACAGGGGGTGTAGAGTAGGGTTGAAATAGTCTAAGATAGGACTTTGATTCTTTTAATGAACATTTGTGTTGATCTTCATTTCTGGAAATGATCATTCTTACCAAATAGCCAAAATGGCTATTTTAGGGATAGGGAGATCTCTCATCGATTCTGAGCACATACTGCTATTCAAGGGTCCCAGAGTTTCATCTCAGTACCCAAATTGGATGGCCCAAATCACCTATAATTTCCAGTTCTGGGGAATCAGATGCATTCTTCTGGCCTCTACAGGTGCTACACACACACACACACACACACACACACACACACAGAGAGAGAGAGAGAGAGAGAGAGAGAGAGAGAGAGAGAGAGAGAGAGTTAGAAATAGAATAAATCTTTAAAACTAACTAGTTCTTTATCATTATGCTGATTGAGTGATTGAGGTTGGGGAGAAGTCATGGGGTTTTGTCATCCAGTCTGGGAATAGGTGTGAATGCACAGACTCACTAACATTATAGACTCTGTTCAATGCTGAGGATAGAAATTTTCCTCTGTAAATGGCTCCATAAACAACCCCAGGTAACTGTGCTAATGGTCCTGTGACAGACTGTAAATCCACAGCTAGAGCCTATGCAGAGCCATTCACTTAAGGCCCATTAGTTCTGCCTAGCACTTCTTCTTCTTGTCAACAAGAGGTATATATTTCAGATGGTAGGAATGTTTAGAGGTTCAGTATGAATAAATCATCAAAGTCATGTGTGCATTTTGATAAATTGTCATCTCCATAGAGCCAAAGGAAATCCTGAGACTGTATATCTCTTCTTGTTTCCTTGCCTTGACATAAGCCCTAGAATTTAAGACTAGAAACTTGAGTTTTTTATTTTGAAATGATATATTCTTAGTTGGGGAGTCAATTTTTAGTTGATTTATATGAAAGATTGTGTTCTAGATGGCAATGGGGAATTTTCAGAACATGAGAAAAATTTCCTGTTTTAACTCTATTTTTAATTGTTTATTTTTAACAATGTGCATGTATTTACTTATTTACTTACTTATGTGATCCCTTGCTATGACTGTCAACACATATAATATGTGTTGATAAGAATATGGTAATTAACATTTTCATCTCTTTAAGTATCACTTCATTTCAACTTATCCAGACATTGCCTCTATCAGCTGTGGTGTATATAGTGGACACTTTGTTTCCTAACTTTAGCCATACCCCATTATCGCCTTTTGCTTTTCCACCTCCACTTCTTCCATTCCCTAGTGGCCCTGGATTCCATTTAAGCATCCACAAATGAGTGAGATTATGTGATTCTTATCTTTATTCACTGAGATTATAACATGACACTGTCTTCTTAACGTCAATGTTACTACAAATGACAGATTTCACCCATTTCTGTGGCTAGATATGCTAATATATTACTATCTATATTGATGTCAATTAAGAACCTTCAATCCTCAGTGAAAAATTCTGTCAATTCTCATTTTATGTTTACAAATGTTGCTGGAATTTTTTTGATATTTCTATTTTTTTCCTCTCTTTTGAGGAACCTCAATATTATTTGTCATACTGTATTCAGTAACCTAAACTGATTCCAACAATGTATAAGAGATCATCTTCTCTATCAACTGCTCCTGGGATTTACTGCCTTTTGATAGCAGCCATTCCAAGGTGAAATGACATCTTGAGGTAATTTTGAGTTGTAGTTCATGAATTTAGTCATGTTGAACAGTTTTAATGTGCTTGTTGGCCATTTGTATGTCTTCTGACAAATATCTATTCAAGTACTTTGTTCATTTAAGGAAACCAGGACATTGTTTTATTGTTGAATGTTTTTCTACTCTTCAAATGTTCAGCACTTTAACCCTTCTCTGGATTTATAGCTCATCACCACTCTTTCCTACTCTGCTGCCTCGACTATTCCCTGTGTGGTGGGGAAGCTTCTCTCACAGGTCTGCTCTTTATAGAGTTCTACATTAGTTTCTGCTGCCTTTCTAAGCTAAGTTTCCAATTTTTTTCTAATGCTTCTAAATGTGTCTTCTCTATTATCATTTCAGTGTTTCTGGGATCACATTTAAAAATCTTGATTTTATGCTCATTTGGGAGAATGGTGAAAGATAGGATTCCAATTTCGTTTCCCACACATGCCAATTTGTTTTCTCCAGTACTGTTTATGCAAACCTGTCCTTTTGTATGTGCATAGTGGGAGGCAGGTCTTGGGTATGGAGCACTGTGTATGAGTAGTTTTGGGGTCACAACTGAGACTAAGTTGTCTATGAATCTATAGACTTCGGTGCAAGTGACAGGCATATGGGCCCCAATGACAGTAATACACAGAGACTTCTGTGGGATTCTATAGCTTATAAAAGGGACCCCATCTTTAATCTAGAGAGGGCAACAGACTGGAGACTGGATGTAAAATGCATGAGTTTCTTCCCTGAAACAGAGCATGCCCACAAATTTTAACAATGGGTATCATTTTCCTTTCTTCGTTTTATCCATCCATCCTTCTTTCCTTCCTTCCTTTGATCCTTCTTCCTCCTTTCTTCTCTCTTTCTCTCTCTCTCTCTCTCTCTCTCTCTCTCTCTCACACACACACACACACACTTGTTTTGAAACATGAGTTTTCCTTAATAGAGCAGGTTGGTCTGGAATTCATTATACAATTCAGGATGGCTTTAACTCAGGGTAAATCTCCTGTCTCTTATTCCTGAGTATTGAGGTTATAGGCATGTGTCATTATGCCTGGCTTGGATTGTCTTTCTTCTTTATTTTGGAGGGAAATACTGACTCCTTTGATATTTGGTGGAATAACACTGTGTTATGCTAGGTTGTTTGTGGACCATGTCTGTTTCTGACACCTCAAAAACATTCCATGGACCATTTTTATTCTTTTTCCTCTTCAGCTCCCATGGATGTCATCTGCACTAAATTGTCAATTGGGGCTGGTTGCCATCCAGTTACCCCTCAAAGTTTAATATTAATCAGTACTATTGATTAAAATCTGTGGAGAGCTGGGTTGAGCAACACATTATTTATGGATCAATTTCTGAATGTTAGGCAAAATTTCATATCTCCAAATGCTCTACTAGCTATCTATAAATTACTATAACTGTACCATCAGCTAAAACCCTGGTTTTACCATCTCCCAAAACAGTAGCAATTACAGAACTGCTTTGTGTCATAAGGCCATGAGCAGACAGTGAGGTATGGGACCAGAAATGTCCTTAAGGCACTAGTTGCTTTTATGCCGCATATTGTTTCCTAAGGCAGATTCCCTGGAGACATTTTTCTCTGAGCTGAATATTGGAAAAATATAGTATGTCAGTAGAGTCACATTTTTATGCCCTGTAATTCTGACACCTCTCTGCTTTTCAACACAGAAGTGTCTTGAACCATACCTTTATGGCAAATATGGGAGCAGGAATATGACTATATTAAAACATCTATGGAAATACTTTAAAGTCTTCATGCCATATCCATAAGACAGTACATCACATATGGACATGTAAAAATTATTCAGAACCCAATTTCTCCAGTTGGGTAATCCATCACTTCTAACATTTACATATTTTGTAGAGAAATATATACATCTGAAGAACAAACTTCAAGTTATAATAAAATATATAAACTATTGAAGAATAAAAATCTTATATGAAATAATTAAGCAGATGAATGAGATGCAATGGAATTGGGCATCAGAAATGTAAAGTACCTTAGGAAGAATTTGGTAAAAAAAAAATGTTCAAATGTTTACCTGAAATATGTGTTGAAATAATACTTATTTTAACCTTGTCTCCTTGTCTAAGAGCTAAAGCTATGGTTTTTTTCTGTGATGATCATCCTTTCATACAATTTTTCAAGCACAATTATTGAAGCGCTTGTCTCTTTGAGCATAAGACACAGAAATGTATTTGTTTAAATAGTAAAGGCAAATGTTCAAAACTGTCATCCTTCCATCCACTGTTTCAAAACCAATTATTCACTTAATTACTATAAAAAATTGTGGCTATTTGAATGTGTAGGAAATGGAAACAGGAGTGGGAGAAATGACAAGGACGAGACACAAAGCTTCAGAAAATAACAAAACAATATTAGAATTCTAACAAAAATTCAGAACTTGGTTGTAGCTAAACATGATATTTACAAAATCAAATGCAAAATAATCAATACCTTTTGTTTTCTAAGACCATATCATTCTGAGCACTCAATTCCAAAGGAAATTAAACATGGAAAATAAATACTACTAGTTCATTCAGAGGTTAGATTTCTTTCCAATTTTTCTTTGAAAAAAGCTTGCAGGTGTATTTCCTCAGATCAGTAAGTGGATAGCAAATAGATAGCTACTATATTTGATATGAATCCAGAGAATTCATTTTAGTGTTAAAGAAAAATAATTCTCAGGTTCCCGATTGAACAGCAAGGACTGCACATGGGAAATCAAATGACTTTAGGAAAGAAAGAGGCACCTAGCCAAAACTATATTCATGCAATAAATTTGCCATGGAAGAGCAGATGCTACTACCAGTCAGCTGACGACAAAGCTTGAGTCAAACAGAAAATGTGAAAGGTAATTTGATAGTTCATGAAATTAAAAAGCTCACTTTAAATACTGTTTCAGCTATACATCAAAAGTTTTATAATTTGAACAACTATAAATATAAGGTAGAAAAATGCTCACCTGGACCATATACCTACAGCACCTGCTTTAGCTGTAACCCCTTTTAAATTTTTATAATCTTTTTTATGAATTAATTTTTATATAATTACAATATGGGAATGTAGTTGGTTGATTTTACCATTTGAGCTCATAAAAATAACCAAAACGCTGAATTTATATTAACCATATAAATGATGTAATATCTTCTAATTTGAGTTGTCACAAGTATGTATCTGGAAATGTTTAAAGAACACGAAGACATCATGGGCACATATATTGCCTTGTCACACTTTCTAGAAGCCTAAAAATATAGGCTGGATATATGGCTCAGGGTAAGAGGACATGCTCCAGCAGATCTTAGTTTGTTTCCCAGTACTCTAGCCAGAATACGCATAACTGTCTGGAACCCCAGCTCTAGGGGATCAGCTGCCTGCTTCTGGCCTCTATGAGTACCTGCACTCTCATGCACATACCCAAACACAGTCACACATACACACATTAATATGGAAATGAGATTTAAAAGAACACTAGCATGTGATTTCTAACATTGACAGATCAAGAAATATTAGTGAACATTTTCACATAAATGAACATGTTATTAGAAAACACAAAATTTGGGAGCAGTGAAAGAAGAAACATGAATACTTTTCATATGTTAAATTCATGGTTATTAATAAATAAACTTTGAAATTAAGAAACAGACATGCTCCAGGCATGGTATGGAATGCCTTTAATCCCAGAATTCAGGATACAAAGACAGATGGATCTTTAAATTCAAGGCCATCCTCATCTATAGAGTACAGAGGAAGTTCCAGGACAGTCAGGTGTATACAGAAAAACTCTGTTTCAAAAAGCAAACAAAACAAACCAAAAACAAAAACAAAACAAAAAACAAGGGTGGGGGGAGGAAGAGACATGTATTTTTACTATGAAAAATTCAAAGTTAAGCAACAATTTTTTAAAGTTGTCACTAGCTTTTCTTTCTTAGTTTCAAAATTCAGCATATTATAGAATATTAATAGCCTCCTCTTTTGTTATGTGGTTTCCCTCCTGCCTGGCCCCCATCCTCCTAGCATAGGCTTCTGTCTGCATTCATGAAGTGTTTACTCTGTTACCTTATTACTTTTACTATTCCCCCCATTAAGATCTCTTTGTCTTGGCAACAGCCTGGGTTGTTTGGGGATTTCCATGGGACCCCTTTGGCAAAAAAAACCTCAAATAGATATAATCCAGTCCCTGAACTGGAAGTTTTGTTTGGTGACAAGAGATGGCCATCTCCCCCATTATAAGGAGATTTCATTAGGACCGCCTTCGTATATATTAGGAAGTTCCCACTGCACTAAGTTTCCATGCGACCTTCCAAACACACCTCTGGCTTTAATTAAGGACCATTCTGATGGGAGATATTTTTCTGTATATATGTTTTTCTTATTGGTTGTTAAATAAAACATTTATAGGCTAGTAGCCAGGCAGGAAGTATAGGCAAGGCTACTAGAGAGTTCTGGAAAGAGGAAGGCCGAGAGAGGCCCCAAGAGAGAAGCCATGC
Organism: Phodopus roborovskii; assembly: GCF_943737965.1. Lineage (NCBI taxonomy): Eukaryota > Metazoa > Chordata > Mammalia > Rodentia > Cricetidae > Phodopus > Phodopus roborovskii. The sequence goes on along the minus strand of NW_026125221.1, from coordinate 24,087 downwards.
TACCAAAGGAGTAAGAGGCTAGATTATGAGTAAGCCACAACATTGTGACAATAACAGCTTAATAGAAATGGGTTAATAATTAAGAGAGAGTTGACCAGTAAGAAGCATAAGCTAGGCTTTGCAGACGCCGCTGTCCCTTGCCGCTTCTTCCTGCAGCCATGGTCAACCCCACCGTGTTCTTCCACATCACGGCCAATGGTGAGCCCCTGGGCCATGTCTCCTTTGAGCTATTTGCAGACAAGGTTCCAAAGACAACAGAAGACTTTCGTGCTCTGAGCACTGGAGAGAAAGGATTTGGATACAAGGGTTCCTCCTTTCACAGAATTATCCCTGGATTCATGTGCCAGGGTGGTGACTTCAACGCCATAACGGCACTGGCGGCCGGTCCATTTACGGAGAGAAATTTGAGGATGAGAACTTCATCCTGAAGCATACAGGTCCTGGCATCTTGTCCATGGCAAATGCTGGCCAAACACAAATGGTTCCCAGTTTTTTATCTGCACCGCCAAGAATGAGTGGATGGATGGCAAGCATGTGGTCTTTGGGAAGGTGAAAGAAGGCATGGGCATTGTGGAAGCCATGGAGCGTTTCGGGTCCAAGAACGGCAAGACCAGCAAGAAGATCACCATTTCCGACTGTGGACAACTCTAATTCTTTTGACTTGCAGGCTTCTTACCCACCAGACCATTCCTTCTGTAGCTCAGGAGAGCATCCCCCACCCCATCTGCTCGCAATGCCCTGTAATCTCTGCTCTCACTGAAATTGTTTGGGTTCCATATTTTCCTCATTCCCCTCCAAGTCTAGCTGGATTGCAGAGTTAAGTTTGTGATTATGAATAAAAACTAAGTAAGAAAAAAAAAGAAGCATAAGCTATAGGGCAAAAATTTAATAATTAATATTGCATCTGTGTGTTTATTTAGGGCTAAATGGCTACGGGACCAGGTAGAACAGAAACCTCCATCTTTGCCACTCCAGAAGATAGAGCCTATACCTAATACTTCTTGGGTGAGCAAGAACCAGACACTAGATAGATAAGAAACCTATTGTAAAACCAAATTTTATACCTTTAAAATATTAAAAGTAGTGAGAAAATGACCCCCCAATCATATGCCGCAGTACTCATAGATGAGTACTTTCTTCAGCCATCATCAGAGAAGCTTCCTTCTGAAGTAGATGGGAACAAATACAGAGACCCACAGTCAGGCATTACATATAAAGAGAGACCTAGGAACACACAGCTATAAATGGAGCTCAGGGAATCCTGCATCAGAGAAGGCAGAAAGAGTGTAAGAACCAGAGGGGATGAAGAACCCCAGGAGAACAAGGCCTTATACATCAAGATGATCAAAACTCATACAAACTCACAGAAACTGAAGCAGCAAACACAGGGCCTACATGGGTCTGCACCAGGTCCTCTGGGTATACATTATGGCTTCTAGTTCAGTGTTTGTTTTTTTATGGGACTTCTGAGACTATGAATGAGTGGGTCTCTGATATTTGTGGCTTTATTTTGAGGTTTTTTTCTTTCTGTTGGGTTACTTTGTCCTACTTCAATGTGATGTTTTCTATTTTATCTTATATTTATTTTACATATTTCGATTTTATTTCTTAGAAGCTTGTTCTTTTCCAACGAGAGACAGAGGGGGAGGGGAAAGGGAAGCTGGGAGAAGTAGAGGAAAAGAAAACTATAATCAGGATATAGTGTATGAGAAAAGAATCTGTTTTCGATAAAGGAAAGAAAAATGCAAAGGCTGAAACTAAAAGGAGAGGAGAGAGACACACAGAGAGAATCTTGTGTTTCACATCATGTGCCTATCATTTTGTTTTATAATGCAGCCATTTTATACATGCACTCAGCATTTAAGTTAAAGTTTGCATTAAATCTTTAGAAGTGCTGCAGGAAACCACATGGGATAGAAAGTTATAGATGACACTGAAGAATAGAATTGATGAAACAGAGTTAGTAAGGCCTACTAATTAATCTGAGATGTCAGTTTCCTGCACCAGCATTAAAATCAGGTCATCTAAAGCAAGTGCTGCTAGAATTCAGTGCTTCACTATTAAAAACAAGTATTTGCTGACATATTTTCTCCAACTAAAATTTTTAGTAAACAAAGGAAAATATTAACTTTAATTAAACATAATAAACCAAGACAAGATCATTCTTAAATATTTATTAAGAAATAAGAGTTTCTGGGCTGGTGAGATGGCTGTGTGGATTAAAGGAGTTTGCTCCCAAGACTGTGACCGATTGAACATGGTAGAAAGAGAGAACTGAATTCCACAAATAGTCCTCTGAGCTCTATATTTATGCCACGACACACTTGTGTATATATATACATATGTACATTTTGTGTACAAAATAATTAAATGGAATAAAATATTATTAAAAATTAAAAAAGAAGTAAAAGTAAGGAATATACAAATGAGTAACATTAAATGGACTCAACAGGTTGCACTTAGGGATATATACATATATACAAATACATATATCATGCATTAATAGTTGATGAAAAAAGAAGACATAAATCTGAGGAGGAACAGGAACAGGGAGTTATCTATTGAAGGGTTTGGAGGTAGGAAATAGAAAAGATTGTACTCAAAATGTAACCTCGAAAATAAACAAGTAATCTCTTTTCTTTTCTCATGGTTCAATTTCTAGTTTCATGACTCAAGCTTTCCAACAAAATTGTAAAAATTAAAATATATATAGTATTTGTCTTTTGGAGCCTATATTTCTAGATCTATTAAGTTTTCCACAAATGTTATGATTTAATTTTCCTCCATTGCTTCATAAAATTCTGTTCTTTATGTGAGTCACATTTTTATTATTCATTAACCTGTTGATATACATCTAGTATGGTTCCATTTCCTGGATATTGTGAATACACTGGCAATGATACATGAGCATCTCTGTGATAAGACAAAGTCATTTGGCATATAACCAAGAGTAGTACAGTTAGATAACATTTTCAGGTTTTTGAAAAACTTCCACAGGGATACAGGACACTGGATATCCATTTCCAACCCCACTTCAGTGATAAGCACTTCCCCAACACCCCATATCTTTGCTACCACTTATTGTCATTTGTTTTCTTAATTGGGGTGAGATGGAATCTCATGTTACTTTGATTTGCATTTAGGTTTCCCTATGGGTTTGAGGGAATGTTTTTGTCTAATATGATGATTTTTAAGGGACACAACTTAAGAAACTTTGGCATACAGTTTTTTTTGTTTTACATATCTCAGTTTGCGTGAACATCTTTCTATGTGTGTATAATATGAAATTTTGGTTTTATATCAAATACTCCTCCCAGAAAGAGGACATTTAATTTTGAGTTAGAAAATAAATTTAGGAATAACTAATGAGATCCTGGGTTATCAAAATTTTTAAAAAAATAGATGAATTTAAAGTTGTATGTAATTGTGGAAGTATTAATGTTGAGTGCTAGTTAAGGGCTCATGTGTTTGGAGGCATGGCCATTTGGACGCATTAAGAACTTTAAGAGATGGAGTCTAGTGGCAAGGATTCATGTCCCTGGGGGGACTGTCCTTGAAGCAGGGATCATGGGTTATGTGCTCCTCTCCTCATTGGCTTCTTCTCTTTGTTTTAGGATAAAAGTGTCTTTTCTCTGCCATGTATTCCCACCATAGTGTTCTGCTCCACTATAGGCCTAAGCAGCAAAGCCAGAAGCAAGCTAGGCTTGGGCAGAAACTGAGGAAAGTATGAGCAGAAATAAAACTTTTCTAGACCTTTTGTTTATAACTTGAGTATGTCAAGTATTATGTTATAATAATAAAAGCTAATAAAGTTATATTATTGAACATTGCAAACAAGATACTTTTAGTATAGTCCTCAAATATATTTAAGAAACTTGTTATTAAACAAAGGGTAGTCTTTCCTAATGTTGAAGATTATGTTAGTACTTAGACTATTTATAGAATTTCATTATATATTGCATATAATAATGCTTTGTTTTAATCCATGATCAGATTTCAATTTTAAACTGTAAATAATCTGTAAATAATCTAGGCATATTCCATTTCACCCAAATCTAGAAAACAAATGATAGTAAATTGTAGCAAAGATATGTATAAAGAATATCCCTTATCATTGCAACTGGGAACGGAAACTAATACATCCAGTATCCTATAACACTATAGCAGGTTTTTTAAAATATTTAATCTATAAATAATATAGGCATATGTCCTCCAAATGGATCAACATTATAAGATATAGTTTATAGTAACACCATTTATAGACAATGACAGTTACCTATATGTCAGGGGTGAACAGCTCACTTATAAACACAGTAACAAAACATCAATATCAACAAAAATGATGCTGTTTTCCAGATTCTGTGGCTAATTTATCATTCTTGGTAAGGTTTTTGAAAAAGTGAGAAGCACTGTGGAGTCTAATATTTTATCAGATTTTTCTATTGTCTTTATTACCTGGCAACTTCTCAGCTATGAGTGACAGGTAAAGATGGCTGTTGCTTTTAAGTCCTTTAATGTCATGAAATACTAAAATTCACTTTGTTAAATACCATCATTGGTCACTTTGTTCACATTGAAATTCCTTTCAGGAATCTTCCCTTGAGTTTTAAAAAAAAAAAACTAATGAATGAGTTATGAGATGTTTGACTCAACTATGTTGATCAATGTGATCACTACTCTAAAAGATATTTCTCAAATACTACTCACATCTGTGCATCAACCCCCCTCTCCCATGATAAATGGTGAGTATCTCAGAGAAGATTTTCCACATTCATTGTCTAGAATTATTTATAAAAATGTTTCAATTTTTGAAATGGAAAATTTTGTTGAGAAAAAAAAAATGTTACTTCTTATGAGAGAAAAAAGAAGGAAGAAAGAAAGAAGGATTGATGTAAAGCTTTTTGTTTCTGTAACAAAATACCCAAGATAAGCATTTTGAATTTTTTAGTTCATGTCTAGCTATAGCTATTGCTTGAGTCTTTTAGAACATGAGGTAGAAAGAAGTAGGTTTTCCACTCAGTATGACAAAGAAAGAAGGGATTTTTGTCTGTTTTAGTGTCACATGTGTTTGATTTTAAGTTTAGCTTATCATTTCCTCTGAAGCATCTCTAAGTTTCTTGACTTTAATGGATCAAAAATATGGTTGCCTGAAAATATTCATCATCAGTGAGGGTTTACAGCTATATACTGATTTCTTTATTGCCTCCTGGAGAAGATAGAACATAGTTAACATATGTGTCACCATGAGAGGAAGGAAAACTGTTATTCTGTACAATTTGTCCTAGTATGGAGAGGGCTAAATCACCCTTGGTTGGGAAAGCCATAGTACATGATGCTCACACAGCATTGAGCTAAGATCAGAGTTCCTATAATTTCTAATTCCTATAATTTCTAATAAGAATTTGACATAGTGGTTGGTGCTATAAAGGATACAAAGAAATATTTTCCTTATATAAATTCAAATTTGTGAGTGTAAACAAATGACAAAGTACCTTAGGGTGTATGATATATTTTCAAATAGTATATTCCTCAGAAAGGCATCCATAGACTCTTGGTTAGGTGAGGAGGTTCATGAACCCCATCCCACTATGGTTAGAATGATCTTGTGCAAGGCTTGATCTTGTTGTGCAAGTCTTATGTAAATAAGTATAGCTGCATGAGTTCATGAGTGTGATCATTCTGTCAACTCCAGAAGACATGCTTTGCTCCAGTTCTCCAGGACCTCTGGATCTTACAATCTTCCCTTTTCTTCTTTCACAATGATCTCTGAGCCTTGAACGGAGGGAATGTGATAAATATGTTACATTTGTGACTGAGTACAGCATAGACTACTGGTGGGGAGAAGGAGGGAGTGGGAGAATTGTAGGACATAGGTGATGTAAAGAGGGAAAGGGAAATAATAGGGAAATAGTCTTAAGTGAGGAAAAAGGATCTTCTTTTGAGACATGTGTTACAGTTTGGCCTCAAATATACTGCCATCCTTCCTCATTGAATGGAACATGAACTACTATGCCAAGTATTTCTTCAAGAAATGTCTATACTTGATATTCTCTTTCATTAACTGGTATCCGTGTAGACCAGCATGATCTATAGAAGAGAAAAACATCAAACATTCCCATGGAATAGGATGTGGGCAAGAAGCTATGTTTCACTCAACTCAGAAGGAATGCAGTGATGGAATACCACCGTCACAGGCAAAATATAGAGATGATCTCATTAATAGTTATAGCAAGAGTTTGAGAGATGGCTGAGCAGTTAAGAGTACATCTGCTCTTACAGAGGTCTTGAGTTCATTTCCCAAAACCATGTTTGGTAGCTTAAATCACTTTAATTCTAGCTTCTGAGGCATCTGGACCCTGGGCTCTGTGGTAACCTGCATTCACACACACATGCATGCTAAGTGGATGTTTATATTTGTTTGCCTCACTAAAGATATTGCTTGTGGAACAGTAGCTGTCAGTATTTTTACTAGATGAATAAATTTATGTTAGCCTGCTAATATAGCACTAACTAAATAAGTGAGTGAACCAGTTCAATGCATCATTACTTTGGAACCACTGTTACTTTGGATGTGCTGTGTAGAATGATAGGGGATTCCAATTTTTTTATGGTTTAGTTTTCCTGTAATAATAGCCCCATTATGAGTGAGATGGCTCAGGAGATAAATGTACTTGCTACCAAGTCTGACAATCTGAGTTTGATTCCCAGAAGCCACATGGTGGAATGAGAGAACTGACTCCTACAAGTTGTTCACCAAACTCCACATATGTGTCAAGGAACACACATGTTTTCATAGTGAATACACACACCTTGGATATAGGCTGCCTTGAGGAGGGAGATCTTACACAAGGCAAGCTGGCTTATTGGGCTAAAAGCAGATTCTGGAAAGAGACTTTTTCTTAGAGTCAGAAGGAGTCAACATCTGAGGAAAGGGCTACTTTGATTGGCTTACTGGAATATTAGTGTTTTTGTTTCATTTCTATTACTGACACTGATAGCAACACGGGGGAGAAAGGGTTTATCTTGGTTCACACGTTGCAGTACATCATAGCAGGAAAGTCAAGCCTTCAGGAACTTGAAGGAGCTAGTCACAGCACACCAATGAAGCTGAATACATGTATGTTTCGTGCTCAGCTAGCTTTTACTGCTCTTGTACAGTCAAGAATGCAAAACCAGGAAATGGTGTTGTTCACCTCTAATTTAAGACTTTCAACATCAGTTACAGTACTCCAGACAATTATCCACAGATATACCATAGGACAGTCTGATCCAGAGGATCTCTCACTGAGATTATCTCCCCAGGAGATTCTAGGCTGTTTCAAGTTGACAATTAAAACCAGCCATCACACTCAACAGGTGGCAGAGGGTTTAGGAAATATTTAAAAGGGATTAATTATTCATGGAAATGAAAGAAAACATCCTCTCAGTTTATATGAAAGTACATAAAAGCTCATTATGTCTTAGTATAAAGTGTAAAATTTAAATCTTTTTAATATACACTTTAAGATGACAATGTAAACTTAAAGGATTACATTATTTTTAAGTACATCAAATCAAAATAATATGTCTAATTTTATTAAACATGAATAAAGTATAAAAAAGAAATACATTCATTAAAAAAATAAAGAGCACTTAAAATTAATCAAAGTTACTGCATTTTCCTTGAAGTTTTTAATTTTTTAATTTTTTTTTTTTTTTTTTTTTTTTTTTTTTGGTGTGCAGGTAGCTCAGTTTGGTCATGAACTCATTATGCAGGCAAAGGTGAGCCTGAACTTCAAGCATGCCTTCCTCCATTTTCCTGGTGCTGAGATTACAGGGCTGAACCACCACCACACTTTCTGAAGTGCTAGGGACTGAAGTCAGAACTTCATGCATGCTAGAGTTCTCTACCAACTCCACCAACACCCTTTTACTTACTTATTTCATATAGATGATTGACATGCAAAAACATCTTATATGTCACCAATATACATGTCTTGATGGATTTAAAGAGTACATTTATGATCTAGTCTTCACAATTAAACCACATACATAGCCACCATCCTAACATTTCCTTCTGCTTTCTTTTTAGTTTTATTTTTGTGATGAGAATGTTGAACATAATGTCTATCCTCTTAACAAAACTTTAGGTGCAATTAGCTGTGTGCTCAGTAGTGTGCAGTAGACCTCTAGCATTTATTTTGCATGACAGATAAGGTGTGAGCTTTAACTAATGCCTTTTTCCTGTTTACATACACATTCTCAGGTTGATTACAACTGAAGTGCTCATCTGTCACTGTTATTATTTAGATGAGAACTTAATACATTATTATACCTCTCTTTGCTCATTGAAGTTGTGCAGTCAGTGGTGTTAGTGAGACACTCTGTTTGAAAACAGATAGGATAATGTTATGGGTGACAAAGGCTTTGTCATGGCTATCTAAGATGAGTAAATGCACCCAAACTATAATAAGAGAATACAGAGACTGAGCTATTAATGGCAAAATGTGGATATTTAATACAAGCAAAATGTTTATAAGTAGGCATAGATAAATTAGGAGTTTTGGAGATGGCTCAGTGGGCAAAGTCCTATAGATCTAGAACCCACATCGACTCTGAGTATATCAGCACAAGGCCGAACTCAGTGCTTTGGGAATGGAAACAGAAGAATCCTGGCTGCTTACTGGCCAGTATATCCAAATTGTTGAGCTCCAGGTTAAATGAGAAACCCTGTTTCAAAAAAATAGTTGAAGAGTAGTCAAGAAAGATATCCATCATTGATCTCTGGCCTTCAAATGCATTTGCCATACATATACACCAGCGTGAACATGAACATAAACCCTCATGAACAAATACACATACCACACAGAAAAATACCTAATCTGTAATATTGAGAAGCAGAATACTTCAATCAAAACTAAACCTACTTTACATAATTAGAGAGCTTTCATATCTCTTGCTAAACATCTTGTAGTAGTCTAGACTGCTGATAGTAAATTTCAATTAATGAGACACTTATTGTGCCATATTAATGTAAGTGCAAGCCTTACCACCTGATCAGCTTTGTTTTTCACCTCTTATGTTGTTGATATCCAAGGCAATGATTTTAGAAAACTGCAATATGCAGAACAAATATTTTACAGTGGCTATCTGGGGATAGAGGAAAGTTTTTCCTGCAAGTCACTCAACACTACACATGCCAGAGAATTCACTCAGCAGTGGAAGATGCAGTGTTTAGAAGAGCTGTTACTGATGGAATAGATACAAGAGACTCTCAGGCATTGAACTTCTCAGTGGAGTTTTCCTTATAGTGCAAGCATAAGAATGTGGATATATTATTATCAGTATTAATTAAGTGAATAATAGATTCATTGTAGATGCATTCTAGAGACAGAGGCTGAAATGTGTTTCATATGAAATATGGAAGATTTTTCATGAAATGCATTATCGATCATTTGAACAACAATGACAGCTGTAAATGCTCTCTGGTACTTCCAATTTTGAAATATTGGTATGCCACTTGTAAATTTGTCTATCACTTACATTCCAGGAATGACTTCCTTTATGTAGATGATTTTATTTGTTACACTGAGGAAAAAGGCTAATTTACTTTCTGCCATTTTAAAATTTGCTTTTCAGCTCAATATACCTAGATGTATTTGACTCAATTCTTCTGCAAAATTAACAAAGTTAATTAGTGTTTGAGTGAAATCTGCAGTCTTCCTCTACAATTAAGTGTTTTATTTTTCCTGAAAATTTTCACTGAGTATATAAAAGTGTTTTTAAACAGTCAGCTTCCCATATTTGTTTTTATTTTTTTCATTTTCTTTACATATATATGTATGTATATATGTATGTATGTATGTATGTGTGTGTGTATATTATAAATCATCTTATTTTACATATCCATCACAGTTCCCTCTCCCTCCCATTCTCCCAAGCCACCCAACAGCTCCCCTTCACATCCCCCATTCATGCCCCAGGGAGGGTGAGAATATCCATGAGGGGTCATCAAAATCTGTCAAGTTATTTGGGGTAGGACCTAGACTCTCCCCCATGTGTCTAGGCTGAAAGAATATCCGCTCATAGGAAATGGGCTCCCGAAGTCCATTCATGCACGAGGGATACATCCTTGTTCCACTGCCAGAGGCCCCATAGACTGCCTAGTCCTTCTTGCTGACACCCCATCTTCATGAGGTCTGGTTCGGTCCTATGTTGATTCCCCAGCTATCAGAATGGGGTCCTAGTTCATGCTTGCTCAGGTCAGCTGGTTCTGTGGGTTTTCCCAGTGTGGTCTTGACCCCTTTGTTCGTCCTCCTCCCCTCTGAAACAGTGCTTAGCTGTGGATCTCTGCTTCTGTTTTCATCAGCTACTGGATAAAGGATCTAAGATGGCATTTAAGGTAATCATCATTCTCATTATAGGGGAAGGGCATTTAAGGTAGCCTCTCCACTATTGCTTAGATTCTTAGTTGGGGTCATCCTTGGGGATCTCTGTACAATTCCATAGAGCCAGATTTCTCTTTAAACCTATGATAGCTCCCTCTATTAATGCTCTCCTCTATTCATCTCTCCACTGGATCTTCCTGATCCCTCTTCTTTCCTTTTTCTCCTCCCTTCCTCCCACCAAGTTCCCAATTTGTCATGGGTTCTTGATGGGAGATGTCATTCTGTAAATATGTTTCTCTGTAAATATGGTTAATGAATAAAGCACTGTTGGCCAATAGGAAAGTAAGATAGGAGGGACTAGGAGACAAGGAGGAAAGAGGAAGTAGTAAGGAGGAGTCAAGATGGAGAGTCTGGAGAGAGCAGAACCGCCAGCGGCCTCTCCCTGGTAAGATAAGACCACGTGGAAATACATAGAAATGGTTTAATTATTAAGACAGAGCTAGCTGATAAGAAACTAGTACCTGACCAACAGCATTATATCATGTACAGAGTCTCAGTGCGTTAATTGGGGCTGATGCGGCAGGACAAGACCGGCGGCAGTGGGAGGAAAAACCTTACTCCTTACATATGGCGCCCACTTGGCTAATAAGAACTTCAACTTAAAATTTAACAAAAGCTTAGAAAAGGGTTTAGGAAACAAAAGAACAGAGACAAGCAAGGTTTCTTGGTAGCAACATTTTTCTCGGTTGGATTCTGCTTTGGGAGAGACAAAAAGATATTTGTGCTTCTCCTTAAGGGAAGTTTCCTGACTCAGCATAAGCAGCAAAACAAAACAAACAAACAAAAAACAAAACAAAACAAAAACGCATGGCTTTAAAAAAGCACTGCTAAAAATTTATTGGTGTGTACGAGAGCTGGCAATGGCAGTGACCACATCTCCAAGCCAGCAACATGATGCTGGATGGCCCGAACAAACCAAGGCGGTGAGCATAGCTCTCACTGCAGGCAGTAAAGGTACCCGCCGCCATCTTTGATAAACCCTGACAGAAACAACTATAACTTTCATTTTAACAATGTTGTTGTTTACCAGATAAAAGATTCATGACCAGAAAAAGATAAAGATTTATAGTAAACATAGATCAAACACCCATACATAAACACTGAGTCGAACTAGAACCCAGATGGATAGGACAAGACCATGCAGCAGAAACACATACAGACAGCTTACCTGAACAAGGAGGAGCTAACGGCCACGAGACTGATAGCTGGGAAGCCAGCATGGGATTGACTCAGGCCCCCTGAATATGGGTCTCAGCCAGAAGGACTGAGCAGTCTGAGAGACCTCAGACAGTGGAGCCAGGATGTATCCCTGGTACACAAAAGGACTCTGGGAACATATCCCCCATGGAGGGATAACTGCCTTAATCTAGAGACAGGAGAGAAGCCCTAGTCCCTACTTCACATGACCTGTCAGATGTACATGACCCCAACTGGATGGCATTCCCCTACATATGGAATTGAGGTGGGGGAATGGGAGGGGAGGGTGGTTAGAGTACATGTGAGAGGGCAGAGAGGGTAAAAGGGAGGAAAGGAGGGAGGGAGAGGGAACTGGGATCAGCATGTAAAATAATAAATTAAATTTAAAAAAAAATGCTTTGACTCCAAAATTTAAGTTGAAGGACAAGTTACTGGGGAAAAGGATTTCTATTTTTGTTTCCACAAAAAATGAAAAAGATATGGATTCCTTCCAGACTAATGTGGTTTGATCATGCCAGACCGCTTGAAACAGAGTACAAGGTGATCCTACATTCAAAACAGCTGGACAAAGCAGCCTTACAGACTACAGCCAGGATTTCTGAATCTTCTTCGAATCCCCCATGACAGCGCCCCTTACCAGCAGGAAGTAGTTTGGAAAGAACAACGCCCAAATTCCCAAATATTGTGTATAAATGTTTGTTTTCATTTAATTGGACTTTGTTATATAAAATAAATTTAAAAAAAAGAAAAAAAAAGAGAAATAAATTCACCTATTACATTCAAAAAAAGAAAAGAAAAAGTGCTAATGGTTTACAGTGTGTTCTAAAATATATGAAGGCTTGGGAGAGAAAAGATAAAATGGTTTAAAAAATAGAATAAAGACAGAGAACAGCTGGGTGTGGTGGCACAGGTCTTTAATCCCAGCACTTGGGAGACAGAGGCAAGCAGATCTCTGTGATTACAAAGTAAACCAGGCATGCAGAGTAAATTCCAGGACAGATAAGAGTTACACAGAGAAACCCTGTATCAAAAAATGAAAAAATAGAAAGAAAAAAAATACAGAGTAATAAAAATCCCACATAAAGATGTAAAGCACAGGAAAACTGTGGATACTATAAGCTATTCTGTTGTCTTCTAATTGTTTGACTGCTGAGGAAATAACAACAACTGATAAAGGAAATACCGCTGGGTTAATTCAATTTATATATTTTAAAAGTACTTTAACTTCAAAATTTAAGTCTAAGGACAAGTTACTGGTGAAAAGGATTCCTATTTTTGTTTCCAGAAAATTAAAAGCTATGGATTCCTTCCAGACCCATGTGGTTTGATCAGGACAGACCCCTGAAACAGAGTCATAGGTGATCCAACATTCAAAACAGTTGGGACATAGCAGCCTTGGAGACTACAGCCAGGATTTCTGTGTATCCTTAGGATCCCCCATGAAAGCACCTTTTACCAGAAGGAAGTAGTTTGGAAAAAACAATGCCCAAATTCCCAAATATTGTTTATAAATGTTTGTTTTCATTTAAATAGCCTTGTTTATAAATGGTTAATGATCACAACCAATAACTTTTTAAAGGTAAAAAGGGAATTATGGTATAGATATGAATTGTTTTGAAATGGATTTTCATTTATTGATACAATTTAAGGTCAATTTTGTGATGTGTATATTTCTCCTTTTGTTTAGGTGTTGTGTTTGTATAGCTCATTTAGAAAAATAATGTATAATTTAGTACAGATTTTAGATAGTAACCTATGATAGTCAAAGCTTAGAGTTAAGTTAGTTAGGTTTTTCAAGATACACAGAGATATATTTGAGATAAATAGACATTCTTCAAACCTTCCAAAGACCTACAGAATATGGCATTTAAAATAGTTTAGGTTTTTCTTGACAATAAGGCACAAATGTTCCTGGCAACACCCCATGTGTCAGAAAGGACATCGAATAAGGCATTATGAAGTTTGGCTTCAATATGGCAAGACTAGACGTTTGGGCAAGATACTGCTCTTGTCTGGACTCTTTGACTTTATACTGTATAAGCTGGACATGCAGGACCCACAGGAAAGTGACTGCTGATTCAAGATGGACATTGCTACAGAGTTCCTGCTTCATGGAAGAGTCTGCCAGACAGTCTGCAGGACACAGAGGAAAGTGACTGACAAACTGCCAATACAAGAAGACAGTTTAAAGTTTCCTGTTTGCTGAAGAGTCTGCCAGACACACTATGGCCTACAGGTTGAAGATGAAAGATTACAGAAGAGGTTCAGGTGACTTACAAGGCAAGATGTCTTTGTCATTTCTAGAGTTTATATGTTATCCTGTGGTCTTTGAGAGAGTTGAAGTCAAATAGTTATGGTTATAGTTTTCCTTAGTTAGGATTAAAGATAAGATACATATAGGATTTTAGACTCACAAAGATACAATAGATGATGGAATATTTTCTTAAATCTTACTAAATGTTAATGGACTAAACATTGTTAACTGTGATTCTTACTTGATAAGTGTTGTGTTATATATTTTGCTATGTTATGGTTAAAACCCTTCTTTTTATTTAGACAGAAAAGAGGAGATGATGGGAGATGTCATTCTGTAAATATTTTTTTCTGTAAATGTGGTTAATGAATAAAGCACTGTTGGCTAATAGGAAAGCAAGATAGGAGGGACTAGGAGACAAGGAGGAAAGAGGAAGCAGTAAGGAGGTGTCAAGATGGAGAGTCTGGAGAGGGCAGAACTGCCAGCGGCCCTCTCCCCGGTAAGATAAGACCACGTTGAAATACATAGAAATGGGTTAATAATTAAGACAGTGCTAGCTGATAAGAGACTAGTACTTGGTTAACAGCATTATATCAAATACAGAGTCTTGGTGTGTTAATTGGGGCTGATACGGTGGTAGGACAAGACTGGCAGCGGGAGGAAAATACTCCTTACAGGTTCTTGTCCCTCTCCCCTTCATTGGAGTTTATAAGAATGTAAGGAAAAATGCTTGCACTGTTGAGGAATGGGTCTCTGTGGGTTCTTGCTGTGGAATCTTCTGTGTGGGCAGATCTGTATATCTAAGTTAAGCCAGATGAGAGGTCAGAGGGGCAGGGGCAAGAGAAAATGGCTTATCAGGGAGGTTATGTTCACCATTCTTCTTGTACTAACTCAAAAACAAACATTCAAATGTTATAATCTACTTCTATAAATGGGACCTCTGAGAAAATGCTTCAAATATTTATATTTGACAGTCTCTCAGATCTGCTAATATAACTGATTTTTCTATCTTGTTGTTTCTTTCTTTGACTGATTGATACAAAATTTTGTGTAATAGAAAATTTCAAGACATCTCTTTTGTAAATGTAACTTTGCCTTTTGAATTTATGGTAAAACAGTTGGAAAAATAAATTATGACAATAGCCAGAAACAGATTTAATTTTTATTTAAAAGGCTTGACTACTTCTAATTAACATTAAACAGATGGATATGTGTATGCATACAATATTAAATAGTCCAATACAATTAACTATATTTTATGAAATTATGTCATTTTGATATATTCATGATGAACAGAAGACAGACATTGGAATAAAACTTCATAAATAATCTCATTTTTTCTTTGAATAAGTATTTCCTAGCCAAAAATAAAGTATGACTCTAAACTTCACAAAATCTGGGCAGTTTATTCCATGTAGCCAAGTAGTCAGAGCGCTGCTGAAAAGCACCTGTGAGTTTGACCCAGTAAGCAGGTCCTTGGTTGTATTATGCAGTGTTAGCTCAGGACCTTTGCTGGGACAGATTTGTTTTTTCCCATGAAAACATGAATTTAAAAATTGAGACAGTAGTAAAGAAATGAACAAGTTCATTTTCTTGTCCTGAAACAACATACCTGACAAAAATAAACTTGAGCAAGGAGAGGTGTAAATGGAGGTTTCTCTGTCCCAGCCAGTCCCACAGCTGCTTTTATGTAATCACTCAGAGGCTTAATATTAATTACAAAACATTTGGCCTATAGCTCAGGGCTATTACTAACTAACTCTTATATTTAAGTTAACCCATTTCTATTTATTTTTGTTTTGCCACATTGCCATGGCTTTACCAGTTTTCTGGCATCTTGTTTTCTTGGGTGGCTAGCTTATTTCTCTCTCTTACTCTGCCCTTCTTTCTGTATCTCACATTTGGTTTTCCTGCCTAACCTTATTCTTCCTTGCTATAAGCCAAAGAAGTTTCTTTATTAACCAATGAGAGGAATACACTCGCAGCATACAGAAAGATTATCCCACAGCAGAGAGGTTTAATTGTCTCATTATTGGAGAGATAAAGTCCACTGTGGCATAAAAAAACCATGGCAAGAGTGGCTTCAGTGACTATGTGTGTGGCAACTGGTTTTCACATCTCATTAGACCAGGGATGAATCACCTACCAAGAGATGCAGCTTGACTGCATACCTTAAGACACAGATCCCAAAGATGTATTTAGTCCTACAAGCTAGATCTCACCTCCCCAGGGTCCCACCACATCAACAAATGGTGCTACTACTTGGGAACTAATTATTCAAACACACAAACCTACAAGGGATATCACATTCAAACCTTGCCATGAACTTTCATGGCAACTAAAAAAAAATGTGACAAATCTCTTTTGGATACATATTTGTTTTATACATATTTGATTTGCCTGAAATTAATCAGTATTAGATTTTTCTATTTACTAATCAGAAGTTTACTAGAAGTTGTCTATTTCTTGAAAGAACTGGAGTAATTTTTGGTAACTCTGTTTTTTAGGAAGCTGGTTTGATGAAAGTTTAAGGGAACATAAAGCTTGGTAACAATACTCTGGAAATCTCACAACCTTTCCTCTTCACATTATCTTGTCAGAACTGTAAGGTTAACATACATTTGACACAGGCCCGATGCCAGATAATGCAGGAAGCTTCAAGGGCTTCCCATCCCTTTTATCATTCTGCACAGGGAACAGGACACATTGGTGATGTGTCTTTTCATAACAGTCATGACAGGAATTGGGAAAATTGTTCATAAATCTTATTTCAATTTTCTCTTTAACAACCATTTCACCTCTCAGCTTAGGGAATCCCTTTCACAGCTCAGGTTATTACAAAATATCATGTCCATCCCCTACTTTGCACCACAGCCTAGAGGCTGTGTCTGGTGGTTGCTGGGCTTTGCATCAAGAGTGACAATCCTCTGAGCAGAAAGGAATTCAGAGCCTGGAGAGCCTGCAGACCATTTCACCCTGACTCCTTTAATTCATGGTATTCATGCCCATTCTTAGCATCAACAAGAATATTATCTACCTATAGCTTCTTCAACAGCCTTGGCCATTAGCATTTTAATGAAGTCTTGAAAGTTCTTTAAGATGTCTGTTTCTATAACTAGGCCATAGAAAGAGTTTCATGCTCCTATTTTCTAGCATGCTCCTGAGAATACAGAATATAAAATAGATGGTTGTTTTAGTATGTTAATAGACCAAGTGCAGATTTGTAATAAAAAGTTGCGAATGCCAGTGGGAGAGCTAAGTGAGTATCTGAAACTAGGAATGGAAATAAAATGATTCAAAGCTTGGGCAGCAACTTGTTCCACCAAGTGCCTATTACCCTGTGCCACAGGAGGTGGAGAGTGACAGAGGGTGATAGAGTAATCTTGTGTCCCTCTCTGTAACTCCACACCACCAGTGATACATCTTCAATCGTTAAGCAATCTGGTTTAGAATCTAGTGATTTTGAGATTAAATAAGAACCAAAATAATCTTATTATAATGAAAAATAATTCAACAACATAGGTTTGCCAGCAGATATTGGAGTTCTGAAGGCCTACTTATATGAGTTCAAGAATGCATGGATAAATTGTGTGTTTTCCCAGTGCTGTGGATCTCTGTGAGTGAGAAGAATGAAGTGCAGTGAAGTCCTATGGTTGTATTTGATGATGAAAGAAATGAGCCAAAGGTGCTGAAACTGGGAAGAGGTTGCTATACATAAGGAGATTCGATTCACATGTCAGTTACAGAGCACTCTAAAGCAGACACTGTCTCTCTGGTCTTGTGTCTTTGGTCCAAAATGTCTACCACAGGCTTATGGTCTGAATCCTTGTTTTCAAGGGGATGATGGTGTTTGGGGAGTCTGTGGATGCTTGAGGAAGGTGGGCTTATCTGAATAGCAGCAGATCTATCTCCATGATTGGGACATTAAAGGTCATCCTCTCCCAAATTCTGCTTCCTGCTGGCTGTTATATGACTAGCTTCCTTCTCATGGTCCCATTGACTTACCACACTAACCTGAAATTTTTAGAAACAATGAGGCCAAACAAAAAACACCAGTTGGGCATTTTTCAGATATTTAGCTCACAGACACTCCTGGTGATTGTTCCTAAAAAAAATGTCTTTTCTTTCCTTCCACCTTACCTCACAGGCTTTGTTTATATCTTGAATTTTTTCACTTTTCCAGTTATTTCACCAAAAGCTTATATTTAACTAGTTATTTTCCATTTTCTTACCTTACAAGAACATAAATGTGGGGCTAGATGGACGGCTCAAGAGTCAGGAGCTTGTGTTGCTCTTGCAGAGAACATGGGTCCAATTCCCAACCTCAGAACCATTTGTACCTCCAGATCCAGCTTCAGCTCCAGGGAATTCAAGGTCCTTTATGTGGACACTGCATACTTACACATAGGCAAAATACTCTGTACAAAAGGTAAAATCTACTAAGTAGATTGTTGTATTTTTAAAATGAATTTCCTTAGAGTAGACAAACAGGATTTGAGAAAATAAATTATAACTACAAAATAAAAATACATTTATCTGCTTATTCTTTGCCTTAAAAAATCAGTCCTGTGTTCTCCTACCATATTAATAAGCTCCATGCCTTTCAAAGATACCTAAAATTGTCAACATATATGCTGACATTTTGGAAATCATTACCTTGTCTTGTGGCAATATAGTGCATTATGGAAGGGATTCAGGACAGAAGAAGTTAGAGCAGCTCATAGACAAGTGCAAAGAGGGGGAGTTGCAAGGTCCTGTGATCTTCAGGGGGCAGGGCTCAGCTTTCTTAAAACCTTGTTTGAAGTCAAGTGATAAGGCTCAATGAGAAGGTATTTGCTGCCAATCCAAGAACATAAATTCAATTCTAGGGAAGGGAACCCACATGGTAGAAGGAGAGAATAAATTCCCACAAGTTGTCCTCTGAATTCTACACATGCTTTGTCATGACAACACATCATATAAATAATAAATAAATAAATATTAAAATTTTTGTGTTAAAACACATTTTTTTACATGTCTTCCACTTATTGCTAATGCCACTGGAGAACTAACCTTTATAATTTTGGTTATGAGCCTAGACTTATTTAAAAGCTGAGCCATCTCTACATCCCAGAACTAGACTTTATATTTTAGTGCTTGGGTGACATTTCAGATCAAGCTATATAACAACATTTCAAAAATTATTTTATTTAATGTATACTTTTTGGCATGTGCAATGATTTGTCACAGAACTATACATTTCTCATGAGAATTATGACTGAATCAACTGGAACTCCAGTACTTGATGGCTGAGACAAATGGAAGCATTTATTACACTCAGCAAATTTTTTTTCAATATGCTAGTTTTCTGGTATTGGTAATTGTACAGAGTAAGGTTTTTTTCTGCCCACTGCTGGTCTTGTCCTGCCACCGCGCCAGCCCCAAGTAACACACTGAGACTCTGTATTTGATATAATGCTGTTGGCCAGGTACTAGTCTCTTATCGGCTAGCTCTGTCTTAATTATTAACCCATATTTATTAATCTCCACGTGGTCTTATCTTACCAGAGAGAGACCCCCACAGGCATTTTGCCTCTCCGTCTTCCATCTTGACTCCTCCCTACTCCTTCTTCTTTCCTCCTTGTCTCCTAGTTCTGCCTATCTTGCTTTCCTATTGGCCAACAGTGCTTTATTCATTAACCACATTTACAGAGAAACATGTTTACAGAATGACATCTCCCATCATCTCCTCTTTTCTGTCAAAATAAAAAGAAGGGCTTTAACCTTAACATAGCAAAATATATGACACAACAGTTATCAAATAAGAATCACAGTTAACACTATTTAGTCCATTAACATTTAGCAAGATTTAAGAAATATTCCATCATCTATCCTATCTTTGTGTCTAAAGTCTATGTAACTTATATTTAATCCTACCTAAGGAAAACTATAACCATAACCATTTGTGTTCAACTCCATCAAAGACCACAGAAGGATAATATATAAACTCAAGAAATGACAGAGACAACTCACTGCCTGGTAAGTCACCAGAAGTTCTGTAATCTTCCATTTTCAGCCCATAGGCCATAGTGTGTCTAGCAGACTCTTCAGCAAATTAAGAAACTTTAAACATCTTCTTGTATTGGCAGTTTGTCAGTCACTTTTCTCTGTGTCCTGCAGATTCTCTGGTAGACTCTTCCATGAAGCAGGAACTCTGTAGCAATGCCCATCTTGAATCAGCAGTCACTTTTCTGTGGGTCCTGCATGTCCAGTTTATGCAGCATAAAGTCAAACAGTCCAGAAAAGACTTGTCCAAATGGCTAGTTTTGCCATATTGGAAGTAAATTCCATAATGAGTTTCTTCAATGTCTATCTTCCTTTCTGATGCAGGTGGTGTTGCCAGGAGCAGTTATGTCTCACTGTCAAGAAAAACCATAAACTATTTTAAATGCCATATTCTGTAGGTCTTTGAAAGGTTTGAAGAACGCCTATCCATCTCAAATAAATCTCTATATATTTAGAAAACCTAATTCACCTAACTCTAAGTTTTGACTATCATAGGTAATTATCTATAATCTGTACTACATTATACATTACATTTCTAAATGAGCTATACAAACAAAGTACCTAAACGAGGAGAAATATACACATCACAAAATTGACCTTAAATTGTATCAATAAATGAAAATCCATTTCAAAACAAAGTATTCATATCTATACCATAATCCCCTTTTTACCTTTAAAAAAGAGATTGGTTGTGGTCATTAACTATTTATAACCAACCCCACTTAAATGAAAACAAACATTTATATACAATATTTGGGAATTTGGGCGTTGTTCTTTCCAAACTACTTTTTGTTGATAGGGGTCGTTGTTATGGGGATCCTAAGGAGACACAGATATCCTGGCTGTAGTCTGTAAGGCTGCTTTGTCCAAGCTTTTTTGAATGTTGGATAACCTGAGACACTGTTTTAGGTGGTCTGGCTTGATCAAACCTCATTAGTCTGGAAGGAATCCACAGCTTTTTATTTTCTTTGGAAACAAAAATTGAAATCCTTTTCCCCAGTAACTTGTCCTTGAATTTAAGTTATTGAGTCAAAGCATTTTTTTAAAATACATAAATTGAATTAATCTAGCAGCATTTGTTTTAACAGTTGTTGTTATTTCCTCAGCAGTCAATAGATACAAAGACAATATAACACCATGGAGTAACGAGATTTCTTTTGAGCTTTTTATCTTTACATGGTTTATTATTACTCTGTTTTTTTTTTTTTTGTATTTTTTTTATTTTTTGAGACAGGATTTCTCTGTGTAACTCTTATCTGTCCTGGAATTTACTCTGCATACCAGGTTTACTTTAAGAATTACAAGATATTTGCTTGCCTCTGTCTCGTGAATGCTGGGATTAAAGGCATATGCCACCATACCCAGTTTCTCTTTGGCTTTTTAAAACCATTTTATTCTTTTTTCTCCCAAGCCTACATATATTTTAGAACACACTGTAAACCTTTAGTGTTTTTTCTTAATGTGAATCTGTCTTTACTGTAAATCTTTCTTTTTGGAGCCATGAGTCTTTTATCTGGTAAACAACAACATTGCTAAAATTAAAGTCATAGTTGTTTTTGCCATGGTTTTATAAAGATGGCGGCGCATTTACTGCCAGCACTGAGAGCTATGCTCACTGTCTTGGGCTATGCTGCATCCAGCAGCATGTTGCTGGCTTGGAGATATGGTCATGCCATTGCCAGCTCTCACACACACGAATAAATTGTTAGCAGTGCTTTTTTGTTTTTTTTTTAAAGCCCTGCAGTTTTTTGCTGCTTATGCTGAGTCAGGAAGCCTCCCTTAAAGGAGCTGCACACAAATATATGTTTGTCTTTAGTAAAACAGGGCCCAACCAAGAAAAAGGTGCTACCAAAAAACCTTAGTTGTCTGCTACCAAAAAACCTTGCCTGTCTCTGTTCTTTTGTTTCTAAAACCCCCTTTTTAAGCCTTTGTTAAATTTTAAGTGGATGTCAGCTGCCAAAAACCTTGATTGTCTCTGTTATTTTATTTCTAAAAACCCTTTTTTTTAAGTTTCTGTTAAATTTTTAAGTGGAAGTTCTTATTAGCCACTTGGGCACCATATGTAACAGTATGGTTTTCGCCTGCTGCTGGTCTTGTCCCACCACCGTGCCAGCCCCAAGTAACACACTGAGACTCTGTATTTGATATAATGCTGTTGGTACTAGTTTCTTATCGGCTAGCTCTGTCTTAATTATTAACCCATGTTTATTAATCTCCACGTGGTCTTATCTTACCAGAAAGAGAGCCCGCAGGCGTTTTTCCTCTCCGTCTTCCATCTTGACTCCTACCTACTCCTTCCTCTTTCCTCCTTGTCTCCTAGTTCTGCCTATCTTGCTTTCCTATTGGCCAATAGTGCTTTATTCATTAACCAGTATGAGAAACATATTTACAGAATGACATCTCCCATCAGGTAATTTGCCATCAAGAGGAGTTATAATTCAAATTGTGTGTGTGTGTGTGTGTGTGTGTGTGTGTGTGTGTGTGTGTGTGATACAGGTGCATGAAGATACACAAGTGCTCATGTGTACACATAATTGAGTCAGAAGAAAACTTTATATTTCATTAAAAAATCTTCCAGTTTTTGCTTGAGAATGGAGTTTTTTCATTGCTCTGATTTTTGCCAAGTAGGCAAGGCTAGACGGATAGTAAGCTTCTAGTGTCCACACGTTTCCAACTACCATCTTACCACCACAAGATTACTCAAATGTCTCAATGCCCAGACATTTAGGTGGATTCCTAGGTTAGAAACTTGGTTCCCATTATTTGCAGTAAGAACCGAAGATGGAGTCATTTACACAACTATAGTTTAATCTTTCCAACTTATACTTAGCTATTATGTTTATAACCTTGAGAAAATAAGAATCAAAGAATTAAAAAGAATATGTTTGTTATAAAGTGGTACACATTTTATGTAATCTGTTGGAATGATGAAAACAGTATAGAATTTGAAATACTAAGAAAAAGTGGAAAGCCACATGGCACAGTCAGAGCAACAAGGAAACAAGAGCCTAAAATATTATGATCAAGAACCCAGGCATATCCACAGATCACTTATTTCCAAAATTAACAGATAAGGCTGAAAGTGGACTCTCCATCTTTGTCATAATTTCCAAATGGTAATTATATACAGAGGTCTCTTGGAAGTCACACATATAAAATATGTATCCATCAGGAATGTTTGACGTTTCTGCCATGCAGCCATGGCACACTATCAGAAAATGGAATAAAGAAATTGGAATGAATGCTAGAGGCCAAACCCATGTAAGTATGCTAAGTGTGTGTGTGCATGCACGCACACACACACGCGCACACACACACACACACACACACATACACAGGCAGGAGGGCACAGATGCGTGTACATGTGTATGGGCATTGCTGTGTAGAGCCTATCAAACAACTTTCAGTGTCACTTCATAAGCAAGATCTATAAGGTCTACAGTATTTTGAGAAACTGACCTACAACTCATTATGTAGGCTATGCTAGATGACCAATAAACCTCAGGAATCCACCTATATCTGTCTCCCCCAATTGCTGCAATTGGCAGTGAATGTCATGATACCCAGCTTGTATATATGTGTGCATATATGTACTTTGTTGACATATATTTGAGGCCTGATTGGTATCAAGTGTCTTTTTTAATCACT
Source organism: Phodopus roborovskii (assembly GCF_943737965.1). Taxonomy (NCBI): domain Eukaryota; kingdom Metazoa; phylum Chordata; class Mammalia; order Rodentia; family Cricetidae; genus Phodopus; species Phodopus roborovskii. The sequence goes on along the minus strand of NW_026125221.1, from coordinate 516 downwards.
CTTTACTTCATTTACTCAGGAAGAAACTCTTGCTGAACATGGAATCCACTAGTTCTGACTAGATCTAGCTATCTGGCTTGTCCCAGAGATCTTTAATTCTGCTCCCCTGGTGCTGGGATTTTAGACAGCCGTATGCACCCCTTTCCTTATATTAATTTTACTTCTTTTTTTGTTTTCAGTGTGATCTCATGGATAGATCCAGATCCTCATGTTTACAAGACAAGCACTTTCTGACTGAATCATCTGCTTAGTCTCGAGGTCAATTTCAACTTGTTTTGTGAGTTCATCAGTCAAGGAGGTGGGAAACACAAAGAATATGAATCAAGACAGTGTCTTAAATATTCACAGTGCTGTAACACAGAAAATTACAAAGTAAACCTCACCCCATTAGGAATACAATTATTATCCATGGGAGAAGATTCTGTAGCTCTATTTGTCTTTGAACAGTGAAGCTTCAAACTTTGCTCAGAAGATTGGAAAATCTCTGAAAACTAAGATCATCACAAATTGTAAAGG